>NC_049181.1:19351263-19651269 GCF_009769625.2 Cygnus olor | reverse complement strand
CAACTGTCATGATATTGCCCTGGTTGGTTAGATGTTTCTTCCTGACTGTATGTGCTCTGTAATATTCAGGGAAATGGGGTCCTATTCTGGGAGACGTGTTTGCTCTCTAGAGCAAATCTGATACTATTGGCTTCATGCTTTTATTTTCATTTTATTTTACTTCTGCAAGTCTCAGTTCAAAGGACAAAGCGCAGTCACAGGCTGGATGCTTTGGTATAAGGGGACTCATGTAGAAATTTCAGCAGCCTTACAGCTGATGGGGACCTGACAAACCAAGAAGAAACAGAGGTACACACACACAAGTCCCATCTGGCATTACCCAAGGATATTCCCACTTCATTCTCTAGGAAGGAGAAGGAATAAAGAAGTTCAGCAGACAAAACAGCCTAAGAAAGTCAAAATGATAAATAGATTAGTGTCTGCTCTTCTGAAATTTTCCATTCACCGCCCATGAAAATGAAAATATGCATCAGTTATCTCTGATGGGGCCTGTATCAAAGCACAACCCTGGCTGGACCCTCCTGGCCTTCAGAAACTGATCATGAGCCAAAGAGATCTGGTAAATCTTCAGCACCCGATTACATCGGCAGCTCTTCACTCCGAGTGCATAAAGAAGATGAATATGAAGAGAGTTTTTGAAGAAAACATGGCTTACACGGGATCGATGCCCCTCACCTCCTTGTAAAGCAAACATTCAGGAGCTGCAAGTTAGTCAGCTGGTTCATGGGTAGCCTGGTAATTGCCTTCCACCAGTGAATTCCCCAAGCAGGGCAAGTGTCAGGCTACCCTGACTGTTCAATCACATATGTGCTTGATAAAGCACACGAAAATACAAGAAATAAAACTAAGAAGAAAGATGGAAAATACCCTCCACCTGAGGGTGAATGTTCAGCTTTCTTTTGCTGTGTCAGGAAAGAAGTTCACTTTTCTGTTTCCAGGTTTCTTTTTAACATCTCTCAAGTCCTTTCTTCATTGTATTACCTTCATTTTATATATACTGCCCAATAACATATCACATATTAATATTAAGCTTCAGGGCAAAATCCTAACTTCTCTGAAGTTAATAAGTGTTCTATCACTCAGCTTCCTGGGGCCATAATTTAATTGCTGGATGAGATATGACCAGTCTAAAAAATATGCAGGTGTCATCTCTGTAACTAATATACTCCAAGGTAAACAAAATCATGAAAATAACTTAGTATTAACACTATTAACCTAGCATTCCTTTAGCTCAAAAAAGGGCTTGTCTTCATTAAAATTACATCCAAATATAACTTATCAAATTGGCAGATCTCATTAGTTAGATTTTGCCTTTAAAATCTAATCAGCATCATGGTCCCAAATCATTTTTATGCTCCTTCCTCACCTCACTACAAAAACTGCTATTCTCAACTTAATCAGTTTTACTACTTAGTTATATTTCATTAGACACAAAAAAGCTGCAAGAGTGGGGCAGTCTATTAAAGAAAACATTAAACCTAGAGCTTGCTTTCAGAGAAACAAAGTGTTCTGCCGGACCCCTAAGAGAAGGGACTGGACAAAACAGCACTCTAACAAATTTAGAAACTGTACCTTGCTATTTATCATTAGGCTTAAAATGCATTCTGTTTAAAGGAGCTCTCAAATTCATTTAAGTGGAAATATTGCCAGTGCTTAATTAGAGAGGCATGTTTATTTTTCCTGCTTGCAAACCTACTAATTCAACAGGAGTATCTCAGGTATGCATTCATACCAAAGATCATTTATCAACCTGACTGAAAAAAAATACCACTACTAGCAAACAAATGAAAAAAAAAAAAAGATTTTTTTTGGAGGCAACAACTACAACAGTGAGCAAAATCCAACGGTTCTCATCTTGGTTTGAAGGCTATGAGATTGCAGAGCCAACTTGGAATTCCCTCCCAACCCAATGAAATGAAATTCACAGGACCTTATAGGAGACACATGTAACTGTTTTACAAAGCAAATCTCTATTACTCTGTTTTGATGTTCCTCTGATTACATAATACATATGAAAAGCTGACCAAAATATTTTTGTCTCACAGCAAAAAGAAACTTCATTTTTTGTTCAGATCTACATCACAGTTCTGTCCAAATGCATCTTGTATAAGAAAACTTAAAGAAAACTATACAGGTGGTTAATGCAAAACCTGAAACCCCATAACAATACTGTGGCAAGACATTATTCCAATTCAAATTGGTCTGAACTAAGTGTGGTACTAGATCAGTAGCTTGAGCTCCATGAAGCTTGATACCAAGATTTTTTATAATAATAGTGAGAGCTGCCAAATGCTTAATTTGCACCTCCTTAAAAAGGCTGATTTTCTAAAAGCACCGAAGGTTAGATGAAAAATCAGGGTTCTACATGTTGATTTCAGCTCATCACCTGCAGACTGCATCATTTTGTGCCAGTTCTTTTGTTTAAATCCTTGCTTAAGTGTCCAGCTGTCTGAGCTAGACTATCAGTAACAGTGTTAGGAACACTGCATTTAAACTGAACATCAAAACTCAGTTCCTGGCTTCTCACATGTTAGGGGGAAAGTCACACATCATTAAATCTAAACTTTAACCAAAGCTGAGCCCTAAGGCACCTCCCATCCACACTGCGACCTCCTGGGTCCTATTTGAGTCTCTGACCATTTCCCAAAGCTCTTTCTCAGTGCTGGTGCAGCAGAAGCTAGGGTCTGACTGCTTAGAGCTTGTCCTAAGCAAAGATTAAAATGATGGGGCACTTCAGTTCATTTCAGTGTGGAGTCCATCTGATAGTTTAAAAGGTCACTGAGTACTAGTTTTGGTCAGCTTGTTTGATTTTGCTCTGAAATAGAGAAAAGCATTCAAAACTGTCCCTGGGTCACAGCTGAAGGCAGAGACCAATGGCCACATGCAAAGGAAACTGCCCAAGGCTACTCTTATACAGGTACCATCTCCAAAGCACAACACACAGAGAAAGAAATTTAGGAATCAAATTACCAGTGAGGCAGGGTATGTGGTCCCAAAGCCAAAGCTTAGCTACCACACCTGCTGAAGATCTGGGTCCCTTTGCTGCTTGTACTGTATCAGCATGTGTTACTGCTGTGGACACAGTGACAGCGACATTTGCCCAGCCCAAGCCCAATCTAAACTGTGTACCAGGAACAGATTTGCAAGTTCACATCAGTAAGACTGACCGTGTGTCATCTTTGGCATAAGTCTTCTCCATCCAATTCTTTTACTTGCTAGGAAGGAATACATTTTCCTCATCATCACCATACAGAAGTGAAGAAAACTACATTAAAATAGCTCTTACAAAGGGCAAAAGAGATCAGATCACGGTACTGCTTGAATACAGGAGAGACCGCATGCAATATAAACTTCAGACATGCGAGAGATACTGCTGATGTGCCTGCTGCCCAGGAAAAATTTACAGCACCAATGTTGTATGAATCAGTGTGATGGTTGCTGTCAGCTACAAATATCATCTGCATATTACGCACCTACCACATGCAAAATACTCCCTCAATGATCTTATTAAGGAGGCTGTGCCATACATCAAAACAATGTTATACCTACAGCAGCCTGTAGCTACTAAATTATGCCCTTCCTGCTTATTTTGTACACAGTGAAAAATGACACACTTGTGGGTAAACTTGTTCATTAATTCTGACAGATAATTCAGAATACATGCTCGATACCACAACTTAAGTATCTAAAAGCTGTAGAAATATAAATGTTTTAAATGTTAGAGAAAAAGAAAAAGAAAGAGGGAAAGGCAGGGGATAACAACATAATTATTTGAGCTACACAGAATTTTAGATGGGTAATAATTAACTGGGTGGTGAGCAGCTGAGATGAGCGATAGAAAAATCTCAAAAGTTTTTTTTAGTATCTAAAAATAAACGGGTCTGAAACAGAAGAGAGTTTTGCAACAATCACTCCTGAGTTTCCTTCTTCCATCCAGACTCTCCTATGTACTTCAGTATCTAAAAAGCAAAAGAAACTGGACACAAACGTGTAAGAATTGAGGACCAAGCTGTACTTGTTCACAGCCTTGAGATAAGCATTCATTAAGATTAACGTCAACCTGGGCAGGACAGCCTCCTCATTGCTTACTCCATGAAGAATGCCCAAGTCAGAGGCTGAATGGAGAAAGAAGCCCCCGTCCTGCCAAGCATGGACAATACAGGGCCCAAAAGAGATGACAGCAGCAGCAGAAAATCCACAAGATGAGTGTTCGCTTGCATGCCAGAAAGCAGCTGTGGTTTCACCAAGAGCTGGGATGTGACAGAACAAAAGCATTTCCTGGAAGAGCTTTGTGCCACGAACTGAACCTGCTCCTCAGGAACCAAGTTGGTTCCTCTCCTCCACATTTCTTTGCCTGTATAAAAGCTATGCATAACCCACCCTTTCCCATATTTTTCAAGCAGGGCCGACTACATTGTTCATCGAAAGGTCAGGCCAACACATATGGCATGCAATTCAGTGCAGTAAACATGAAAACGTTTATCATTAATTACTGTAACCCTCAAGTGAAAAAGTAAACGTAAATAGTTACCAACAAAAAATATTTCATTTTCTATAAAAGGAGTGGCAGTAGATGCTCACTAGCAACAAGTTTATGTACATGGTTGGTGCTCCAGCCAGCAAATAAAGTAGGCAATTACTGCTACTGTTAATGTGCCTGCCTAATTTCTGGAGCCACATGTCGAGTGCTTTGCCCTTAAGGTGGCTTGAGCAACTGGCCTGTGTTTTAACAGAGAGACCCATATGCAACCAAAGTGGATCTTTCAGGAGATGTGCCATGGTTTTAACTTGTTCTTGTTGCCAGAGTAGCGATTGCAGTGAAATGGAAGAAAAACAAGTACACACCTACTACAAGCAGATGGCTAATAAAAATTTGGGGAGCTCTTTCAATACAGAAATTTAATTTTAAAAGACACCTACATAACAAATGCTTGGACATGCGGTCTCCTTTTATAGAATGCTTAAAGATCTGCCCTTCAGTTCAGTAGTTCAACTGTTTGTTACTTTATTGCCTATTATAGGCAGAAGTTTCACAATACATGTACATCCAATACTTAACCTTTATTATAGGTTATCAGACACATTCACGCTATGCACGCAGTAGGTATTAACTACTAATGTGCCATCTGCAAATATCATAATGAATTTTTATGTTAAACATCACGGGTTTCTGACCCATCATCGTTAGGTATAGAGTAGTCCTGATGAAATTAGCAGGTTACAATATCCAGTAAAAACATATCTTGGTCTGCTGAGGTTTACTCATGCCTGCAAACGTCTGCTCTTGTTTTGTACTTCCATCTGAAGACAAGAACAAATATTTCCATTTCCTCTAAAATGTTGACAGGTGAATCAGTGTTTCAACATTAAAGTAGGTCAGCCCATGTTGCATTATTCAGTGTAGCAACATGACACTTCTAAATGATAAAATATGGTCTAATACAAATTTGAAGTGATACAAGCATATATCTGCTTTCTGCAGAAGAAAAGTTGCTTTAATTTGAAATTGTCCCTCCTCTATCTGGAAGAAAAATGTAAAGTTTTACAAATCAATTCTTTTTGCCTGCCTATCCTCTTCATCCTAGTCAATACCTGGACAAACAGTCGAAATGAGGACAAGCACGTCTGTTCCAAGAAAGCACAAGTGACAGCTGATTTAAAGGAACACCATCAGCTTCAAATATAGACAAGTAAAAGTAAAAAGAAGAATCAGGTACAACAAACTTCTTGGAGTCTCCCCTATCGATTTAGGGAGGCATAACCAAGTCATTTACTTTATTTTAAAATGCTTTCTCTCCCATTTCTGTCTGAAAACTCATACCCCTAGGGAAGTCTCAGTGCTCTACATCATCTATACACAGAAATAATAGTCAGCGAGAGAAGGAAACGAAGTAAAGCCTGCATGTCACCTGCCTAATTTGCAATAATTCTGCATAGCACTTTTAGTCACAGGAAGCTGGATATTTTCAGGAAGTGTTTATCAAACAACCACCTGCCTTTAAAAACAATACAGAGAAATCAAAATTGTATCTCTAACAAGAAATCAATAAAATTATTTAAACCAAGAAATGCTGTTACATTTTCTTATTTGAACACATTATTCTGTCACAGACTGGTGACACCATGCACCTACTCTAAAGTTTCCTGAATGGAAAGGAACGAGATTGTTAAGGATGCAGACACAGGCCTGGAGTGCTTAGCTCAAGGTGCACTTTTCAGAACAAGAACCAAATTCTTGTACACTTTCTTTTTCTTTTTTACTCATGTCCTCAGCACAATTTAGGAAATTATTTATGAATTAGAAAGATCACTGGGTATTTGAGCACAGGCTCAAACAATAAACTATGGAGTACCCAGCCTGAAATGTCATTTTTTTGGGCATTGTAGAAAATAGGCTCCACATGCTTGTTCATCTTTATGTTCAAGCAAATATACCAAAATATACAAGAAAACATCCTTGCAAATGGAACAGCCCATGATCAGAGCTGCAGCTGATAAGATGGAAGAAAAAGCCTAGAACTTCCTCAGCAATATTAGCAGAGCAAACATGTGGATTTATCCAAGGATAGAGAAGGAACAGCAAAGTCTGTTACAGCAAGGTCACCTCCCCACCAGCAGCGTGGTCTACTGTGGTGGCTTTATTTGCTTCTGACCTTGAACAGATACAACAGCAGACAACTCAGCCCTTCTCCACCACACTTCATAAAACCTCCGAAAAGACAAAGGGATCAGAAATGACTGGAGAGAGGGCACTTAGTCTCCAAATGTACAACAGTTAACTCACCGTAAAGGCCAAGCTGGTGTCAACTGACATTTCTCTACTAAATTAACTGATTACAAAAAGGCTGTTTTGTGTTTGTTTGTTTTTGTTGTTTGTTTTTTTTGTTTGTTTTGTTTTTGTTTGTTTGTTTTCCCCATTTTTTGGAACTTTTCAGATTATCAAAGGAACTCAGAAACCCTCCAAGCATGTGGCTGAAGGTAATACCCTCCAACAACTCCACTCTAGATATGTATACACACAGGAGCACACTTTCACATTTTCTGTACAAAAGGAAAAGACAAAAAGACTGCTGTTGGCAGCATTAAAAAATTTGGCCAAACATATGAGTGGGGAGGTTTGGTTCTGGCTACCAACACTAGTTTTCCAACTCGCAGAAATTAAGGGGAGAAAGGAATCTAGCTGAAACAATAATGAATAAAATCATTGATAGTCTTTCTCTCAGTCTTTCCCCAAATCACAAATACTTTCTTTTCCAAAAGCTCATTTACAGCACATGCCAAATAACCCAAAGCACAGTATGACAGCATGTGTGCTCCTACATGCTGTTGATATCACACTGGTAAAGACAATAGCCAACTATTTTGATGGCATGGATTTCTATGGGTCTGCCTTCTTGAACATGAATTCTCCATGCTTAGCTTAATGGCAAACAGGAAAATAAAGATCTCCTAAAACTTCAGAACCACGCCTCTGCATCATTTTCTTCCAACACTCCTATCAAATACCTACCTACTCGAAACCACAAAGATATTTTAACTCTGACCACGGTTGTTAGCTGCACTGAGATCATTCTTTTGTACTTTCTGATCAACCATAACTGAATACATTTAACATGTGAACAGGCTTCATTGCTCTGTCTGTTCCAGTCACTGTATTTATCACAGAATGGCTCTTATTCATTTTTTTAAAGCAGTTTCTTTCCTTTAGTACACTTATCACAGTAATTTAGAGACTCAAAACATCCTATTTGACCAGCACATTGTCACACGGCACCAGAGTGGGAGCATTTAAAATGCTCTTGACAGCTCTTGCTTCCATCCAGGTGATTCTAATTATGTTGCAGAGCCAGATTTCCTCAATATTTATGGACTGATATATACTATCATCAAAAAGCATGGATGAACAGGTTCAGGTTCTGTTTTTCCAAGCAGGAGTTGGCAGTGTCTGCACTGGAAAATGATAGTATTTGTTTGATTCCCCCCCCCCCACACACACACACTCTGGTTTTGTTAGTCTTTTTTTTTTTTTTTTAATATATATATATATATATATATATATATATATATATATATAAAAGAATATATATATTCTTCCTCCTCATTTTCCTTCACTAACAGTAGGGGAACGTATGGCACAGAACAATCACCTCCTCACTGAAAGAAAATTATGATAAGGTGACATATCAGTTACTAATTTTAATTCGTTTGTTTTTATTGTGTCTTGAGAACACCAAAACAAGATTGTTTTTCCAATTAAAGTGTGAATCTCCACAGAAAACTGACTAAACAGTGACACCATGGGGTGCCTCGCCTGTTCACGTTAATTAATTTTCACCTAAAATTACATTCCATGCTAAGCATTCCAACTGCTGCCCCTGTGTAATTAGTCAGGGGGAAAAAAAAAAGGGGTATTTTTCACTTGCCACATCACTAAACAGTAGGAATCAGGGAGCAGTCAGAGTGTAACGGTGATGGCAGCCGGACGACAAGGCCCAGCCCTGGGTGGATGGTGGGCTGAGGCAAGGTTTGGGAGCGCTGAGGAGATCTGGAGGCCCTGCCACAGTGCCACAGACCTCGGCCTGGCAGGCTGGTGCTGCTCCAGGCCAAGGACAGCTCTCATCCCCTCTGTGTGCAAACTGCTCCTTCACGTGCACTTTGAAACGTCCTTATTTTTCACTGCTGTTGATGCTAGGGGATGCTAACACATAAATAGGAACTTTTCCCTCAGGAGCTCACCTCATTTCTCAGAGTTGTAACCTCTGACTGTGCCATTACCGCCCGGGTGTGAGGTGACAAGGCTGGAGCACGGCTGGCATTAAGGCCAGGAATGAGGCTGCAGGAGGCCCCGGCCCTGCACTGCAGCTCTCCCTGCACGAGGGGCCTGCAGGCACATGGCTTGGGCACGTCCAAGTTCAAGTCACCACTGTCACACACGGGAGGGTCCCCTCCAGAAGGATTACACGGAAGCAGATTTTGTTATACATTATATTCTTTGTAGGTCCCCTCATTCTGAACTATTCCAACTACATGCTAGTCAGTGACGCTGCTGTAATGACTTATTATTTTCTGCTGAGGTATCAGTGGGTCCCCATGCTGAACAACTCTGTGGTCAGGTTCTTACATTTTACACAGACATTGAATAAAAACTGTTCAATTGCTTTCTAAACCGATCTAAACTAAAATAGCAAAATAATGCTGAGTGCATATCAAGGTGAGGATGCTGCAATGGATCTAACTTCAGAGACAGCAAAGCTGTTAAGAGTGATCATTAAAATGCTGGTGACAAACATACAAACAGCGATACATTTGTTTTCCCATATTTTTTTTTAAAGCACAAATTACTTGCATTCATTTTCACTAGGGAAAAAAAATCAAGTTAGAAATTCAGTTTTAAGAACATAAATTAAAAGATATTTCTGGAGATAAAAACTGAGGTACAGATGAAGTTCTGTTTTTTTAAAAACAATTTTGATATTCACATTCATATCTGACCCATTAATTTAAAGGTCTGTTATAATTATGGTTTTGCCTGTAAACTCGATGATATCTCTGATTCAACTAATTTACAAATCCAGAACTGAATTAATATTCATTATTCTAATTTTAGTCATGTGAATGAATCCCAAATCAAGACTTAGGGTCACACTAGATTTGGCATTTTACGCACTAACATGACCCCAAAATCTCTAACACATATCTTAATATGCTTAAACATAATTAAAACAATACAATTAATAAAAGATAAAGATAATTATAAAACAAAAGCAGACTGCAAGATTTTTTTTCCACTATAGCCAACTGTTTTTATCATTGTTCCTGATCTTTTTTTTCCCCCTCTTTCAATGGAATTTTCAGTTCTCACTTGCTTAGATGAGAAAAATGAGGTCGTTTTTCACAAGCTTCAGAGGCATTCCACGTAGTATGCCTAATCCAATCCTTACTTTAACAAGCTGGACAATTTTCTTCAAACAACTTCAGTCAGTATCAGAAGTTGCCCCCTGTGCCCGACCTTGCCCTGCTAAAGTAAGTGGGAAGCTTGGTACTGACCTCAGTGAACCTCAGATTTCATATACTGCTTGAGAGGTCATGGAAGTTAAAGCTGAACCTTGAATTTAGTGATCCAGTTAAACCCAGAAAATGATCAGATCCAGTTGAACAATTCAAATCTAGACCCTGCCTCTAATGATAAGAAAAAAACAACCTATCCTTGTTCTGACTTCACACCAAGAAATATGAATCCAAGCTTAGTTTGCAACTGACACCTTTCAATTAAAGCAGATAAACTGTGAGAATAGCACCCATACATCCAGAAATGCCATCAACCAACACACCTGAGGTGCCTATAAACCATGATGTTGATACTACACAGTACCTTTCAGATTTTCCTGCATTTAAGTTATAGTCCATGTGGCTAGCTGCTTTGAATATCTCAACTCTTGGGCACCAAATATGAGACATCTCATATCAGTTCCTTGAAGCTAGATGCATTCAAGAGGTCAAAAGCTGGGTATGCCAAAAAGGGAGGCACTCAAAGTCATTTTGGAAAGGTAGGCCAGTGTGCTTTAGATCAGGAACAGAAAGAGTAATATCGAAAAAAAGTTATGTTAAGTCTTTCATAAATGAGGTTCACTCAAGCGGGCTGAAAAAAATATCTGCCCCAAGGAAATGAAGTCAGCATGCTGGTCATGTTCTGCCCAGAGCTCACTTGTTTTGGGTGCACATCTCTAGACTCAATGCCCTGGGTTATTATTTGTTTTCTGAAACTATTCTCAAAGTGCTTTTCTGAAACCTGCGTCTCTGGCTTTCTCAGGATGACACAGTACTGTGTGAGACATCATGTCTGATTACATCAGTCAGGCTGCATTAGGCTGTGTCAGTAACGACTGCCAACGGGACTGATGTGACTGCGTGTGACACACCATCACACGGGTTCCTCATCCCTGCCATATGAGATGGATTTGGGGGAAAGGAGAACAGGAGAAAGGAAAATCTAATACAAAAAAGACAATGAAGTTAAAAAAAAACAACTGCTCCTGTACTCCCTTTCAAAACCAAAATTGACTGAAAAACTTTCATTACATTAGGGGCTAAAATAAGAATAATCAGGTGTAAAATATCCCTGCGGTCAGGTGTGCAGATGTCTGTGTTGTCCTGAGCGTATCTTTTTAAAGAAGAGTATGAAAACTGCAGGACAGAGCCATTTAGCGTGTAAGGAAGTAGTACTGATTTAAAAGCCTGCACCATCACCCATCCAACACTTCGAGAAGAATGCTCTCTTCTTTAAGAATTCTGTGTATGTGAGCACAGCAGGTAAAGCAAAACAGTCTAACACTTGGACACTTCTGGAAAACTGTAAAAATTAGGTGGATCCTTACGGTTCTGGTTACGATTGTACGATTATGACAGTATTATTAATCTGCCAGTCACTAACAAATTTCTGAGAACTCTTCCTGTGCCCTTCTGATTCTTTTGGCACTGGCACAGGACCAGCAAAAGCGTTTGCTTCCCTCGGTGACTGACAGGGGATTACGGTCCAAGTATGCCCAGACTGCAGAGCAAAAGCCAGGAAAGCTTGCAGTAAGAGATCTTTAAAAGCTTCAGTCTTTCAGTACTAATGTAGGCTTCACAGATGAGATTTAAGCTACCTTCAGCAATGCCAGCATTACAAAGCCAGCACATTATTTGCCAGGATACATCCTCCCCAACCCTCAAAAAAATGAGGCAGTCATGAGAATCCAAAACAAATCAAAACCTGGAAAGCAGCTAGGACTTTCATATGGTATACAGCAGGGAAACTGGAAAAAAAAAAAAAAAAAAAAGCTTATTTAAACTTCTTTCAAAGCAGACCCCCTTCTTAAATCCCACATGAAACTGAGACAAAAAAAAATCTGACTAGTAGCAAGCATAGAAGGGTCATTTATCCTTTTAACTTCCTACCATATCTTTTTTTTTTCACGGCCACTTGGAAAATTCTCATGGCCCAGCCCTGAGACAAGCTAGCTGTATGGGAGCTGTCACACTGCTATTTCCAATATTAAGCACTTTACTTGAATTGGCAGAGCCACATCTTGAGCAGCAAGATGAATCAGCGGCTCTTCATCTTCCAGCTTTGCCTCTCTGCTGAAATCACATGAGGCATGTTGACATCCTGTGTACCACCAGTGCTAGAAATTGGAGTTACCAAACAATTTGCGTGGGCTGACACTCACCTGGCCATAAGAGTTAACCAGCCTCGTAGTATTGTAGCAGAGGAAATCACACACAATCAAGTCACACTCACCAAACTAAATCTGAGTTTACCCTAGCGAAGGTTCATGGGAAGACGGTAGCCCCCCTGCCTTTTCTAAGGCAATAAAGCCTCAGCAAAGGACTTTGGGGTTTGACAGCACCCAGCGCATGGAAAGAGTGCAGCACTACCAGCTAAATTAACTCCTATTAATTAAATCCATTACAAATAGCAGGGATTACATCCCAGGTAATTCTGGGGAAAGACAGCCTGTTGTTGTTTGCTGGCCAGTTGCCTCAGCAGTTGAGAACATTGTGCCCTACCAAAACAACTGTCACGCTGTGCCTCGCAGTGGCCAGAGGAAAGTGAAGTCACACCCACAGAGAAATGCATGCCACGTTCCAAGCCAACATATTGACCCTCAGTAACCAATCCTCCATCCTGCTCTCTGCCAAGTGCTCAAGCCTGGATTAGTTTTAGCTAATGGCCCAGCTGCAGGGGTAGATGTGCCTGCCAGCAAGACCATACGCTCAGTCGGCAGTGTGATCCACAGGGAGGGGGAGAAGACTGCTGGAGTTAAACTCATCTTTGTTCTGGTTACAGCATTACAGCTGACAGGACTTCTACCCTGTCTATGAATGCCTGTGTGCAGGTCTTTAAGCCAGTCTTTTGGGTCAGCATGGACTCAACCATACATAAGTAACAGATATAAACTTTAAAGAGTGCTTACCATGGCGGTAAAATAGAGTGAAATATGTTTTTATATGTATGGACAAAAATGAATCCTTTAAAAAAAAAAAAAAGATTCACTTATATTAAAGCATTCACTTACAAAAAAGATTTCACGAACATGGAAACACCTATTACAGACTACAAACACAAAGGCATTTAAATAAATTGACCGTGCTGAGCTTTCACCTCAAAGGCAAGTATACAATGAGCAGAAGAAGAAATAATTGGCCAATGTCGAGTCACACAGGTACATTTGAAGGTCCGTCTCCATCCTCAAACTCCATTTCCAAACGCATCCAAGTGTTCTGATAAAAATCAGCCCTCAGTGTAAAAGAGGAAGTGAATGCATTTTTGCTTCATTTCAGCCTTATCTCCGAAGGTCATCTCTCCCCCCAACACATTTGGCTTGCAACAGAAAAGAGACAATATTTTCCATGATGTTGCCTCAGTAAATTGCGTGAGTCAAATTAATTTGCGTGTCCATTTTGCACAAAAAGTTTTCTGAAGCCTAGAGCTCTGTACAAGAGAGTGTGTATAAATTAACTGTCTTCAGAAGGATATTATGTGAATATTAAAACTGGGAACCCGGTATGCAAACTTTAGCATTAAAAAGCTGAACAGAATGCAGAGCATAAGCCCACAGATGGAAATACAATTTACTGCAAATGCCTTTATATCTCATGCAGAAAAGTTGCATTTGCCACTTCTCCAACTTACACTCTGCTGAATATAATTAGAATTACAGGATATCCCTTGCTGGACCTCCAGTAGGAAAGGAGCTAGTGATATTTCTAACTTAAATTGATCAAACTTCAATTCTAATTTCTGATTCAAATTCTGCTTTCCACTTTTACAACCAGTCTCAGAGAAACAGAGTTTTCAACAAGTCTAGTTGAGTACCTAGTTCCAGTGACTTTCATCAAATGCCTTCTCCAGGACACAGCAATTCTTCCTGCTTTCAAGAGCTTTCTCCTGCCCAGCACAGTCACAAGGGTATAGGCACAAGGATACTAGCATCTGATTTACTACCTTTTTTTCAGAAATTACTCTTCTGAAACACAGAGCATCAGCCTCACAAGCATCATCATCCAAATTTAGTAACTTCCAAACATTACCATTTCACAATTCTTCATGCAGCTCTTTCTGCAGAGAATGTACAGCAGGCTTAGTCCTTCTATGGCTGCCCCCATCTTTGTCAGCTTAGCAGCTGAGATTCATTGGGGAGTTTCCTAGTCCAGAATTTTAAAAGGAAGTTATCAACCCTGTCCAGAGCACATGATGATCTAAAGAGAGCATTAAACATGTTAAACAGTGGAGCAGAACTTATTCCCTAGAAAGGCTCATGCTAGAAAACAAATTCATTGCCACTGGTGCACATATTATAAATGAAATTGTGAAGAGTTAACCAGCCTGATGACACCTTGATCCTAGTCCTGCCCAACGATGAGCAATGAACACAGACGTCGCTGAGACATCTGCCTGGAAGCTATCCTCCAACCCAGATGACAGCAATAGAAAAAATATGTTCAAGAGCTTGGCATCTGAGTCTTGCAGCTGTCAGAGCAGAGTGGCCACAGGTGTTACTTCCAACCACGAAATCCACTTGGGAGGGAGAAGGCAAATTAGAGCACAAATGCTACCAGCAAAACAGGGAGAACAGGGCAGACAAAAAAAAAAAAAAAACCCACACCTTACAAGTGCTACCATAGCAGCTTAGATGTCTTCTGCCTATATGTATATTGTGACGTAGACACGGTGAAAAAATTGGTAACCTTAAACTTGAGCATGTAGCTTGAATACAGGTGAGTTGGCACCTGCCAAAAACAAAAAACACCACCACCTTAAAAATAAGGGGGGATTAATTTTTTTAAATATATATATATATATATATATATATATTTTCAGAACACTGAATGACTGCAAGGAAAAGATAGAGTGGTTTGCTTTTTTTCCCCCCTCGGTGATTGCTCAGTGATCTGGAGATGTACCCCCTTTTCTATTCATTTTTCTTCTTGCTCTGTTTAGGCCTTCTCCTTTCATCCCCATGGTCAGCTGTCATTTCTCATTATATGAGCCATCCATGCAAGATGCTGCTTCTAAAAGTGTCACCCTTACTCATGTCCTTTCTACTGCTATGTAAATATGTGCATGAAACCTAGTAATGTTAGAGGTGAGTCTGTAAAAATCTAGGTATAGGCTTTAAAGCTCTGCTACCAAATTTAATAAAATGAGGGAATTAAAAAAAAAAAACATTTAGGTCCAGTTTATAATTCTTTTTCTTTTTAAAAAAGTATGAGACTATGAAGAAGGAAAGCTGTAGAAGTAAGTCATCATAACAAATTTTGCGTTGGCTTATCTTTTAATAGCAGATTTAACAATTTAAGCCAGTGAGACACAGTGAAATTGGTCCAAATGCCAGCTCTTTATTTTATAAGCACTTGCAATCTTATGTTTAAGAGGTCATTTAACTCAAATTCCAGTGAATAGCTGCAGAGGGACAATGATATCATACAGTCTACAAACACCCTGCATTTTCCTCTTGCTTTTAAAACGAGACTATACAAGGCAATATCCAGAAAGATTATTTTTACCTTGAATTTTGTAAAAAACAAACAAAAAAACACTCTATTCAAGTTATAAAAGTAAACAATTTAACCATTTTTCTAATGAAATATGAATTTCTGAAATGCGCTTGCTCTCATTGTTACATGCAGCCTAATCCATCAGTAATTACCAGCAGCTGGAGCTGGCTTGCAGCAAAGTCGTGGTTCTAGACACACACAAGGGAAGATTCCCAATTGATCTTTCCACAGTTAACTCGCCTGAGCACAAAAATATTGCATTAAGACAGGAAGGCACAGAGTGCAAGGGTCTGTGAAAATAGAAAAACCTGCTATCTATAAAGGCCAAGGAACTCATATAAACTTCCTAAGGTTACAGAATGAGGGTAATGGATCACCAGCAGCATGCATAGCAGAAGAAAGGTCATTCCCAGTGAACCCCAGTAAAGTCATTCCCTCCTCTCTCTTTAATTCCCTCCAGAATACACCTGCGCATAAGGTGGAAAGCTTTAACAGCAGAATACTGGAGAAGTCATTGCAATGGCACAGTTCTGCAACACAGAAGTGAATTGAGGGGTTCTACTGCTGCAACCACAGGAAGATGCAGGTCTCAGCTATCTTCCTATAAACTGCTTACTCAGTCCAGGAGTGGATTTCACCAGTACCTCATTTTTGTGCAGATTTTAACACCTTTCCCCACACCCCTCCACATATATATATTTTTTTTTAACACAGAAATCCACACAGAAGATCAGTAAGAGAATTTTCCTTGCAAAAAATACCTTAATAGCAACAGAAAGCACTACTTCAATCAGGTGAAGTTTAAATAAAAAAATATCTGCTTTTCCAGCAACATAGTAAAGATTTTTTTTAAATGTTATCAAATCCAAATGTTTTAACATCTAGATTCATTTCCCTTTCCCTTTGTTCCCTTTATTTAGAAATAAATCTGTGATAATAAAACATATGCACAATACTAATTGACATGATTCCTTAATCCAAACAGATACTGAAAAATTAGCTAAATCCCTTCCTATCCAACATTAAAAAAAAAAAAAAGACAGCTTTGCCCCAGACAAAACAGCTGGACCTAATTCTTCCATGTAGCCTTCTGAAAATACAAGAAAATAGTTGCTGTGTAACCACATCACAACAACTTTTAGATCATAGTCCTATAAATATGTGGAATAGGACATGGTTTAAGTGCCTTAGTTTTTTAACTGTGGCGTGTTCAAAATATTAAGGCTAATGATATAGCTCTTAGAATTGTAAAAGTGGTATACATGGAGAACTTTCTACAGCTAAATAAAAGAAAAGGCTAATTCCCCTAGTAGCCTATACGATTGGTCTCAATATCTATTTATTCCAAAGCCTTTGCATTTAGGAATTGCACTTTGCAACTTGGAGTTGCAAAGTCTTGGAGCATGAGATGATTTACTCAAACTGAACAGCTGATGCTGATGTTTAGCAGTTATTGGCTAGTTATTGGCTAGTTAGTGGCTATTGTTTAGCCACTAGTTAAATTTCTTACCAGGGTGATGGTTACTTGATGTGGGGGGTCCACACTGGGACCACACTGACATACTTAGCAATAATGCAGAAGATCAGATAAACAAACACCATCCCAAGGACCATGGCTCATTTTGGGTTTTGGGACCCCCTACTCTGCTTATACATGGGAATTTCACTAGGCATCAAAAAGATGGATAGCAGCTAATGATTACAAATTTTTTTCAGTACACTGCTAGCACTTATGATTCTATATCTGTAGCAGAGCAAGTACCAGTGCTTCAGAAAATATAGAAGTTAGCGCACACAAGTTTTACAAACTCTATTTTTAAATACCGATGGAATCTTAGCATGCAACTCATTTAGGTGATTTGTTATCTAATATCACCAGTTTGCAGCTAATAGTGCCTAAATACATTAATTGTAAATACATTTTATCTACATGCATGACACAGCCCAATTTAACTTCAGTAATAATAATAATAATAATAATAAACTACTTTAATGGAACTGTTATTTATTATTAGATTTATTTTACATGGGTATGTGAAAGTATGATGAATTGTAAGAGACTTGCAATGTTGAAAACCATTTACAGCTTTCAAAACAGAAGGGAAAAAAACAGGTATTGTTGTTGTGTCCATTAATGCCCATCTTGGGATAAGAGACTGGCTTTCATTAAAGACACACAAAAAAAAAAAAGCTTTCATTAAAGCCACATAGTAAAGTCTATTACTGCTTTCCTGTCTTTGTTCTCTCCCGCTCCTCCACTCCAACTTCCCATTACAGACTGCAGCACAAGTTTTTCAGATCTGATGCCTGACAGTGAAATGGAGAGACTATTAAAGCATTGTATCCAATCATCGTCCCAACTCTCAATGTAAGTTAGATACAACCTACAACTTGCAAAGCCTCCTATTTCCAGTGACTATGAACAATGGACTAAATGGGGTACATTATACGAACTTACATCACCAGCCTTTTCCAAAACTCTAATGTATTCTGCCTTGTCCAATATCTTTTCAGTGAGATGAATAGAGAGATCTGAACTACAGAGGCATCAGTCTCTGCAAAAGCCAGATGGGCAATTTAGAAAAACGGGGAATGCAGGAAAATGTCAAGGTAGGGCTGTTGTTCTAGGAAGGACATGACTCATAAATCTCAGGATTTCCATACATTCGCTAGTGATATAAACAACCATCTGAAAATATAAATGGTAAATACAGAGGTCCCATCACAATGTACTAAGCTCCATCTTAGTGCAACAAGTATTTTTTCTGGAACAACATATTTTTAAAAGTAATGTCAGGTGTTTTTCTTCCTGCCCCAATGCATGTTTTTGCATTACAACATGAGTTTCTCAGCCCCAATGTGATGGGACCCCAACCTGACAATTAGCTTTAAAAAAAGAAAGACTGAAGCAGCCTCTGAGAGTGCATAGACCAAAAGACGGAAGGAAATACGGTATTTATGTTCTGTTACCCTCATCTCTGCCTTGTCTTCATCATGATGGGAAGGACTATTACCTGTCACTATTGGAGATAACCTAGGGATCTGAAACATCCATGTAAGATCACATATAGTTGTTATCATGAGAGTTAGTAACAATTCCCAAGAATGCATGGTTACCAAAACAAATACCAAACCACCATTATCTATATAATCCCCAGATAAAAGTAAAGTTTCTTCAATTCATAATTTCTGTGACTTATTTTTAATTGTAATTTCAAGATTGTTATGCTCGTGAATAATTACTAACCCAACATGGCTTTCTTATTATGTTTAAAAATATGTTGATTTTCTAGGAAATATACCTTCTGTTTCATAAAGCTAACTACTTCAGATATTTAGATACTTTAGCTCTATTAATTACATTAAAAGGTAACTAAGGCTTCAGTAAAACATTACTATGATAATTAAGGACTAGGTACTTCAAGGTGCCAACCATTTCTCTAACCAGAAAAAATGGTACGATGTTGATGTAATTTATAGGATACCTCACTGCCGCAATGTGGCAACACGTGACACTGCATATCTCAAAAACATTGTTAAAAATGTTAAAAACTTGTTAAAACTTGCTAAAAAAATCACAGTCAGTCTAGACGATATCATTAAAAAAGCACCCTCGATTTGTTTTCATGATGGGACATTCATATCACAAAATATCGAGTGAAATTCACAACTGAAGTTCATACAGCTGTTTGTTTTTACACCTGCCTGCAAAAGATCTTCCTCAAACCTTAAAAAATCACTTTAAGTAACAAACTATAATTTCCTTGATGACCTGTGCTCATTAAAATATATGTTATTAGGTAGGATTGCTGTCTTGATATCATTTATAAAGACATGTTATTAAGCCACTTTACACTAACAGCAACCGAATAATTTTTCCATATTGTGGAAGTGGATTAAATACCAATTATGGTCAGATACTGAATTTCCTGGAGTTGGATGGAAGATTTGTTGCTTGTGTTCAGGAGACCAGGACAACACCCTGCATGCTATTTGTGTTTTAAAGATCAAATTCCATGTTCATTTAAAAGGCCATTTACTGCTGTGCTGAAGATTTTTAGGAATCTGAAAATGTGCCCAGTGATTTGAAGCTGTACAGGAACCTCTGTTCACGTGAAGCTTGGGTAACTGCTTTAGATTTTGTGTATGCCTTCTGTATTTGCTGAAGATAAACAACTCTCTAGTCAGACTTTGTCTTTATGAACCATGACTAAACGCTATGCTCAGTTTCAATTTACCAGATGAAGGCCCTAAAAATGCGTGGTGTTTTTTTTTCAAATTAGTTTTTTTCCTTGTTAGCATTTCCATTTGTATTCTGGTGTAGGTGAAATTCATCAGCTAAAAGGCCTCTAAAGTACGCAGGCCCAGGTGATGAGGCAGATAGCATGGAAAGAAAGATAAGCTGTAGGCAAAGCACATCAGCTCCCAAACAGCATCTGCGAAAGCAGTCAGGTGCTCTCCATGTCCCCCTGGGATGCAGCAAAACTTCAGCATGACACAGTACAGTCAGACTGCGAAAGCTAGCCCATCTGACTGTCAGAAATCAAGACCACTGTAATTCTAAAAACAAAGACCAAAGACCGCCATAAGGTTGGTTAGCTCACAGATTAACCACCAGTTTCCAGCTAGCAAATCAAGAAATATTTCACAAGGTGAAATTCAAGCTCATCTGGCCTGGTTTAATTTGCTAAACTAATGATGCCCCTAGACTTTATTGCAAGACTAGCAATTAACTATTTTTTTTCTTATGTAAATGAAAAAAATTAGCTTGGAACAAACCAAACCTGTGATGTTTTGTTTTTTCCCCTCACACACAAGGAAAAACATATTTGACATGAAATGTTCCCTTTGTTCTAATGTAAAACCTAAGGACAGCTTTGAACGTAACCATCCAGATGAAGGAAAGTGTCATACATAATATTACACAAGTATATTGTTTCTGATCATCTCTCTAAATGGCTGGTAACCAAACTCCAAGCTGTTCAAAAGAATTACTAACTTTATGCATGTCCAAAATGTCAAAAATTTCTTTGCATGTGGTGGAAAGGGCAATAGAAAGGCACTTGTGTCTGAGGTGAGTCTCAATATCAGAGCTGCATAGAACAACTAGTGGAAAAAAAAAGTCTCGGGGGGAAAATCACGAGGGAAAGTTCTGTTATTTGTTTATTTGTTTGTTTATTTTGGCCAAATCCAGAAGCAGTACACCTGTACCTTTTCCTTAGGATCTCTTCTGAATCTCACACTGCATTTCCTCAGTCTTCTCCTTTGCCTTTCTTTCACTTCTTCAGATAAATGTTTACGATCTCATTGAAGTACACTCTTCCTTTACTCTCCCACTCTCTATCTTTGCTCCCAAGTGTCTGTTCTCTATTACCTCTGGGTCCTTACTCAATTTCTCACCATCTATCATCTCTGCAGAAGTCTTCCCATCACCACATGAGCTTTCCAATATGTAGTTCTAGAAACTGTGTTTCTCCAGTATCTCCTTAGGAAAGCCTGCCTCCATCTTATACTATACACAGCGAAGCTGAAATATTCTTGTTACCTACAATTGGGGTTATTATACCATCCCTCCTTATTACTTCTTAAAACTTAATTTCTTTTCCCTGGGTTTGTTTTGGTGGAACTAAGATTTTCCTATAAACTAGAGATTAAAAATGCAAGAAACATCCTTGTACAAATCATCCAGGAGAGTGAGTTTGCTTGGCTCAGATTCCCACGCCCCTTTCGGGGATTCCCATGAGTTTCATCAGCAGTCACTGCAGGCACAAAGGACACAGTGTGCTGGGCTCTTTGTAGGACCAGAGCCAAACTCCAGTATAAATGACTACACAGTTCTGCAACACAGAAAACATCTGTATGAAGATCTGAAACCCCCAGGACCTAGATAAATAATACATATAATTAATATTATGTTAACATAGGCATTTGCATGTTTTCTGAAGTATCATTTGTTTCTTTTTTATACTGATTTTCAAGGAGAGACTTAATATTTGATCGTTTACCCACAGAGGATTCTCTAACTATAGTATCTCCTATGTGCAAATTTGTTTACGATGAGGAACTCATTTGTTTTAGGGCAGAGTTGTTGATAGCCTCCAAAAACAAATACAATATCTGACTTAATAAAGAGATTATATATCTAATGGATTTATGAGGCTATAAAAAATATTAAACCCACGAGAACTCAGCTTACAGTGGCTCATAAGTGTTATTTCCAACTGCTAAGTTAACATTTTATGGTATCATTATGCAACTTTTTCAGTCCCATTGGAGAATTTTTTCTATTCTCACTTCTCGAATGAATAGGCTGAAACAATGTACTCCCAAACTGTTCCAGCTAAAAATCTTAAGACACCCTGTTGAGAATCATAGTTAGGTTATTATTTCTGGAAAATACAAACATTTGCTTCCCAAAACATCCAGGGATGCCATATTACTGAACAGTTATTTCTTATTCATCTTTCAGCTATTTTATTAAGCCTTTATAAAGTTATTTTCAAAACAGACAACTGAAAATGAAGCGTTACCATGTGTCTTATTGTTAAGATAAAGTTCATGAAAAGCACAGGGATGATTAATTGGTCTTTACTTAAAATGTGATTGAAAGGTTTTCTGCATCTCTATTGTGTCACGGGGAGTGAATGCAATGAGGATTTCCACATGTAGCAGGTGTCCACTCACGGCAGTGCCACTGGTCACTTCACTGATTTGTTATCCTGCTGCACTAGGAAATGCTCCATTTTGGAAAGATGCACACAAAAATAAAGAGGATATAACATAAAAAAACTACTAAAACCGGCTCAATTTGGAGACAGACCTTCAGCCAACAGGAGAGTTTTTTTTTTTTTTTTCTTTTTTTTGGACAGGATTTCTACCAGACTAGATGCTAAGAGATTAATGCAAAGTTATGCTTTCTTAAAAATTGGGTCATTCTTTCAGCTGGACCCTTCAAAATTTGAGGGCTTGTGTGACTTATTGCCAGCCTCAGTCTAGCTGCAGCCCAGGTGAATCCACACCTGGGAATCTCAGTATTTCAAGCCCCGTGGGGCTGAGAAATTATTACAAGAGAACTGAAAGTAAATTCAGCATCTTATCACAGAATTATGTAATAATGTATCAACAACATTAAATAACAGAAGGTTTAGGCACAAAAATCTTAGCTTCAGTGTCCGGCGATACAAAGAAATGTTGCTATTGAGGCATCTTTTTTGAGGAGTCAAGTTCCTAGTCAGAACAGAGTGATAATATTATCAGATGGCAGAATAATTTGGGTTGGACGGGACCTCAGGGGAAATATGTTTTAATAACCTGCATCACTGAGGTCAGGTTGCTCAGGGCCTTGTCCAGTCAAATTATGAGCATCTGTAAGGACAGAGATGGCACAGAAAGCTCTAGGCAGTCTGCTCTGGTGTTTGACCACCCTCACGGTTTTCCTTTCCAAGTGGAATCTCCCATGTTATGTTGTGAGTCTGACCGTCTTCACATTGGCTTCAGCCATGGTATTATTCAACTCTTCTGCATTTTAAAGTGTCAGATTTTGAACACAGATGTGTCTTCTTTGTAGCGTTGTACCACTCATATCAAGACCCTGCTGCCATTGCCACTACAGCCTTTGGCTTTTGTTGGAGCACAAATATTTAGAGGAGCACAATGTAACAGGTCCTTAGTGAGAAAGTTTTTTTCTGCTTTGGCACTGTCTCACCTGGTAAAGGCATGCACTGTGCTTCCCTCCCTAGCAAATTTTCCATATTGTGTGACAGTGTTAGACATGCACAGAGCACCACTTGTTAGTCCAAATCCAAAAACTAATTTTATGCATTAACCTGTGGAGCAATAAAATATCTATTGTCTACCTGGCAAATGAAATTTTAGTGCTACTAAGTCTATAGGGGTTGGACTTCTGATAAAGCCAAGGTCTCAGCCAGTGCCCTATCTGCTACCACTTACTCAGAAAGTTACCTGCAGCTCAATATCATCTCCCCACAAGAAAATTCAGTTCTGGTTGGGACAAAGATTACAAACTTTTATGGGAACTAACAGAAAAATCTTACAAAGAGCTCCACAAATTTCTCATTAAAGGTAATTAAGACAGACACAAAGACTGAGACAGAAATAACTTGATAAAGCTTACTAGTCTGAAGTTTGGAATGAATCACACTAGATGATTTTAGCAATCCTTGTTTATAAACAGAAAATTAAGAAAAAAAGAAAAAAAACAAAAAACATCAGTAAACAAACATGGGCAAGACCTAATGAGCTCCACCCCAGGGATGATAACTGTTGCAACAGTTTATTGTCAAATAGAAACCATGATGTTTCCCTTAAACACAATGCCCAGTCCTGCTGTGAGGGCAGTAAAGGGGATTTTGGTCATTGTTTTCAAAGAAAACAACTTCTGTTCACTTCTACAATTTATTTGAGTAATATTAACTGCAATCATTGGATTCTTATTGCAGCGACTAATAAGGAGAAGTACAAAACCAAATACATTCCAACATTGGCCACACCTTGAGTACTGTGTTCAGTTTTGGGCCCCTCGCTACAAGAAGGACATGGAGGTGCTTGAGAGAGTCCAGAGAAGGGCAACAAAGCTGGTGAGGGGTCTGGAGAACAAGTCTTACGAGGAGCGACTGAGGGAGCTGGGATTGCTCAGCCTGGAGAAGAGGAGGCTCAGGGGCGACCTTATCGCTCTCTACAGGTACCTCAAAAAAGGCTGTAGAGACGTGTGGGTTGGTCTATTCTCCCATGTGCCTGGTGACAGGACGAGGGGGAATGGGCTAAAGTTGCACCGGGGAGGTTTAGGTGGGATATTAGGAAGAACTTCTTTACTGAAAGGGTTGTGAGGCATTGGAATGGGCTGCCCAGGGAAGTGGTTGAGTCACCATCCCTGGAGGTCTTTAAGAGATGTTTAAATGTTGAGCTTAGTGATATGGTTTAGTGGAGGACTTGTTAGTGTTAGGTCAGAGGTTGGACTAGGTGATCTTGGAGGCGTTTTCCAACCTAGACGATTCTGTGATTAATTTGTTTTCCAAAAATATTATTCAAGTGTTTTTAAAAAAACAAAAACATTTCCTGAAATTAAGTATAATTGTTTATAAGCTACAATCGTTATTTCTACTAAAATTGATCTAGCCCTTATTTTTTAGTAATGCCATGAAAAGCCTCCATTGCAGGTGACTGTTTCAGGAATACAGTAATTTCCTTCTCTGAATCTAATAAGGTTACATGCCACTGTTACTTCAGGATGACATATAATAGTCCTTTTCTTTTTTTTTCCAAATTATTTTGCAATCAAAAGTTTCCTAATAATTCCTCCCAGACATGGAAAAATTACAGGTAGGAAGCCAACTTTCTATGCTAGTTTTTTTCACCCATATCCATACATCTGATTCAATCTTTTAAGATACCTAATTCCATTCCTAAGTTAACTTTGCATTTTAACAGATTGTGTTTTGCATGCAAGCAATGCAGTTTATGACCTGTTTACATTTTAAATCTTTTGCCCCTCTACGTTTTAAAAGAAGCTATAAAATTTGTTTTCTGTTACAATGCTGCAGGGGTCTTGACATTTGCTTTGTAATCTGCCTGTACACTAAAAAAAAAACTCACACATGCATCTTCTCAAAGCTTATTACATTACTTCAGCATTGAGCAAAGAGGGTATATTTTAAGTATAGCCACACATTCCACTGCCTTCAGTTTTGATTTACATTATTATTCTATACTTTAAAAGATTTTGAGCTTGTAAACATGGTGCCAAACTCTAGGGTATTATGCTGGTGCAAACAGATGATCAACAAAAAGAATCAACTTTAAAATACTCTGATTTGATGTAGAAATGACAGACTGAGGTAAATTGAGGGGGAAAAAAAAAAGTAGTTTGTATTAGGCTGCAAAGAAGCGATTACAACTCAATGGGGGAAAAAAGTACAATATGAGAAGCTTAAAAAAACCTGAAAATCACAGAAGTTGGTCTGCCAGAGGTCAAGTCAATAAGAAAGAGTCTAACTCCAGGCCCATACTCAATATGTCAACTTTTACAGAAAATTCAGAAACTGACTTTCTTCAGAAGAAACATATGTCATTCTAAATTTAATTTATTCACTTCTGATCATAAAACTGAAAAGTACAAAAACACCTGCAAAATGTGCAAGGAAACAGAGGTTTGAGCACAAAGTCAATAAAAATGTTCAAGAAGGCACATCTCTGCAATCACCAACAAGCTGCCCCACTAAAACCATACAGCTGACTACTGTCCCCCGCTGGTTTTACACACAACATGGGGCTTATCATAAGAAAACATTAGGACTGGGCATTAGTTTTATGTCTGTGATGCAGAAATAGCAGGGCTAATGCAAAGCAGTAGGGTACAGAGAAATAGTTATGCCTATACAGATCTACTGGAAAGGAAGAAAAGAAAACAATATTGCAGTCATTGATCCTCACTTGGCAGGACAGGGTCAGAGACTCAAATATTTTGTTTTATGAACTAATTACAACACTCGTGCTTTTAATTTTTTTGGCATTAAAATTTCATAAGAGCTTTAATGTTGACTTACTGCACATTTACAATAGCCACACTGATACCATCAACCACGATGACTCTAAAAGCTTTTTAACAAACTATATGGACTATAAACTAGCCTTGACAAAGTAGCCTTCAGAGGCTTTCAAATGCAGTAATGTATGCTTTATTAGGGCTTCTTGCTAATTCTTCATGTCAGTCTGAAACTTAGGTTTTCTTTTTGTTAAACTTCAAAGTTTCTAAAAAGCTGTGTAAATCGGGTGAGGTGAGGACTTTTGAGATTGGTTTACAAACTTCTCATAGTTGCTGTAGCTCATATTACCTCAGTTTTCAATGAATTTCCATCAGTATCTTTCAAGATGTACAACAATAACCTAGAACACAAAATGCTCCATCCACCCTCCTACGTACTACTGAATACACTATGTGTATTCTGTATTCAATTAAGTATTGTATTCAGGTTCCACCCCCCCCCCCCCAAATTTTGCCTCTATCCACATGCTACTGATTCATGAGCAGCTTCTGATTTTCTTGGAAGTATGATTTTTATCTCATCTTCCTTTACAGCTAATAACTTAACTGCAGGAAATTTGTAGTTTACCTACTCAAAATTCATACTAAGAAAGTTAATTCCATTTGGAGATTCAGTTCATGTGATATTATTTCTCCTCCCAAACTGGATTAATGTAATTATTTTATTCAGTATGCAAATATCCACATTTAACACAGACAATTTTGACTTTTTAAATGTTTATCTAAAATTTCCTCCAGTTTCTTCAACTTTTCTACTTGCTTTCCACTAACATGGTCTTATGTAGAGGAAAAGGTCTTTTTTCCTTATTTTACCATTTAAGTAATATTTGCTAATTAAAACTAACCATAATAATCACAATCATAATTTCTGTAATTTGCACCTTGACAAAAAGATTTCTTAAAAATACATCAAAAACCAGGAACAATATGTTTCAGATTTTATTATTAATATATATGGATAGCATAAGGCAATCCTCAAGGAAACTGAAAGGGAAGGATGAAAAAGATAAATGTATTTTAAAGCACCCTTAATATTTAGTACCCAATCAACTAATAAGAAGGCTGTCACATTAATCAGAACAGCTTGAAGCTGTCCCATGTAATCTGAATCTAATAAAAACGGACAATCCCACCACTTAATTCAGGGTGTACAGGCTTCATCACAACTCAAGCCATGATCCTTGATTTCTCCAATCCACTTCAGTCAGTCTACATCACCTTCATCAGTCTGAAGAAGGTTAAGACTACACCATCCCTGCCCATGGTAAATTACTGCCAAAGAAATGGTTTCACCCAGGGCACTTCATACCACATCAGGTAGTGCAAAATGCTGCCTCAGCAAAACCTTTGTTGGGAAGATAATTAATGGGCCAGAAACAAAGAGAACCCCCTTTATGTATGCTACTGCGCTACATATGACCACAGATCACAATTTCGTCATGTAGATATGTCACAGGTTTGAGCAGTATGAAAAATAAGTCAGCATACTTTAGCTTTCAGAAGAAAAAAAATTTAAATTAAATGATAGTTTACTATTGAGTTGACAGAGGATACTTCTCCCTCTAATCATAACCACTCTGTTTGTATATAAACTTTTTCTCCCCCTTCCCCCCCCCCCCCCCTTTTTTTTTTTTTTAAAAAGTATTTCTTGTTAATTATCCCACAGGGTAAGGAATGTACGAGCAACATTACAAGTAGGATATTTGTTTGTAAATGGGATTGGGAAAGGCAACTGAAAGACAAGTGGAAAGGTGAAGAGTTGAAATATCTGCTGGAGTCTTGTTTGTTTAGATTAGCAACTGATTACCACTTGCCCACATCAACTGCAATCAACAGTACTTATATTTATCCTTGGCATTTCCTTCTGAGCTATCAATCAAAACATTTCTTTCTGGTTTTCATGTTAATGTCCTCTTCTAATCTCCAATATATGTACACTTAGTCCCTAATTTGACAACACAAGTATTATTAAAAGTAAGAAACACTCAAATAATTTAGTGAATATGGGTGAATTTTTGTTCCTGATTCAAAGCTTGTGCTGTCCTTTGGAGTTTAGCTGAATTGAAGCTTCATTAAGGTCAAAATTGCTCCAAATACTTGAAAATTTACTTTTCTAATAAAAACTAATGGAGAGTAGTTAAAGACTATTATTCTGTGCGTAGCAATAAATTATCAAACCCCAGTTTGTTTCCTGAAAATAATGTTTTAACTGAAAATACACTTACAAAGCTTGAGCTGTAGATCCATCAGCTCTTCCTGACAACTTAAAGATGTTTCGTCTTTATGAGCATCCTCAAAATGTGAAAAAAAGCGTACAGATTATTAGTTTATATTCACCACAAAGATTTAAAATATACACTTGTGTGATTCATTTCTTGGGATTGTTTTTTTTCTTCCCCTATAAATTCCACTAACCTGTTTCAGCAACTATTTAATGCTGCTGTTCAAATACGAGTGTAGCAGAACCTACCATTCTCAAAGACTGCAAGCAATGCTAGCGTGTTTCCCAAGTACAGCAAGTACAAGACATTTCACTTCACAGGAGAGCTGCAGTGTTCTGCAGCTGCACATTTACATTGCATCTCTGGGTACACAGACATAACCTCTAGTTTGACCAGTTCTTCCAAATGAATTGCAACATACAAAGAAATTTTCAGTGAGGTCCTAGTATTGTCAGAATTGCCTTAGATCTCCTCATTAGTATGATAGTCAGCTCCTGAAAATGTACTGAATTACTATTTTAAATACAAGTATACCAAACTTTCAGACAGATAGAACCTTATGAATGACTTTTCAAAACCTAAAAGCCAGGCAAAGACTTTGCATTTAAATTGATTTATTTTTTTTTTTTAAGGGTTTCCTGATAAGCCCTATTTTCATGACCACACTTAGTGATATCTAGCAGGATACCATAAAATACAGGTAGCCTGGAATAGAATGGCATTCATTTACATACAGATGAGCTCATTACTATTGATTTTTTTTTTTTTTTATCAGCTTTGATTCAAAATTTGAAAGATGTTTTATGAAACTACATAAAATATTAAGCTACGGCCATTCTGTTATCAGTGTCCATTACTAATTCTTTGTACAAGTTTTTACCTGCATTTTAGTAATCATTATTTCATATGTTGATTTGAATCAAAATCATCCCCCCTCCAAATCTTAATCTCTGTTAGGAAGTATTTACAAGTATAAAGTGCATTGCATTGCCTTGTTGTGAGAAGTTTATGCTATAATATGACAAACTACCAAAATATAAGCTCATATTTTAATGGAACCAATATGCTACACTTTCTGTCAGGGAGATATGTCTTCTACCCATCACTCGAACCAACATCAAATTTATGGGCAATCTGCAGAAACTTCCTTGAATAAATGTTGACTTCAAAAGGATTGACAAACATCTTTTCAGAAGCCAGTTCTTAATGAATATTCTGTTTTTTTTTGTTTGTTTGTTTGTTTTTCCTTGAAACAGCAGGAACACTCTACGATCTACTGCATAGTGGGTGAAATGGTACACTCCCTTCCAAAATCCTCACCTAGGCAACTCCAGGAGATATTTAATTCCTCCCCCCCTCCATGTTTGGATACTCATTAAGATTTACTATTTACAGGATGACTGACTGGATTCATGTTATAGTTCATGCCTTCTTTTACATGGCAATAGCATGAGCAGGCCCAAGGGACATGCACTGGCTCAGGAGACAAACCATTAAGAAATATCAACCAGAAGGATGCTGCACACCTTCAGTGGTGTTGTCAACTCTTTCTTCTGCAGAAGACCACCACAATTAAATGACTGTTGATAATTTAATAATTTAATATGAAAAACTTAAAAGTTTTCCAGAAAAAAAGGGGGGAGGGGGGGGGGCGGAATTCTATCCTAATGCAGCAGTACAGACTCTGGAATGTGTGCAATAAACTCAACCACAATGTCAAAAATTATCCCTAAAGAAGTGGTGTCCTCCTAAGCTGACGTGGTGTAACTGAACGAGGAGTCCCATGCCTCAAACAGCAAAAATATGATGCTATGAATGTAATGAGAGGTAAAGGTACCCACACTGTCCAATTAGTGCCCTTAGTCAGAAGCCCCCAGTGATGACCCGTAGCCCTTCATGTAACAGAAAGCCCAGCTCCTCCTCTTGCCTCACTTAGGTCTGTCCCTCACCTCACACCCTGCATGCTGCCACTTCGATGTACTTTCACCCTGACAAAAGACAGAGTGAAGCCTTTCACTGCTGTGAGATCCAACTGGCTTAAGCAGCGATTAAGCACACAAAAATCAAAAGATGAACAACACAAAACAAAACAAAAAAGCTTGGAGTTGGCCAAATACTGACTAAAAATAGCCCAGCCCTAACCACAAAGTTTCAGCAGGATTTCAAAAGGTGGTTTAGACACTGACACTGTTCTTTCATGCCAGCTTTTGATTTTTCTAAAGGCGTGGCAGTCTACAATCCTATTCAGGTAGCTCTTGGACTACAGCCCTTCCCATCACTGAGCATGAATTAATAATTTCTGAAGTGGCAGATTTTAGTTTAAACGTTGCAGTGCATTACTGTTAACATTATAGCCTCTGAAACTGCAGATTGTGTACTATTGTTTAAGAGTTTCCTTCCTGCAGAGTTTTTGGAGGAAATGAGCGTTCATGAACAAAGCTTTGCTAATTAGCTCGGAGCCTGCCTGTCTGAAGGGGCCATCAGTAATGAAAAATGAGACACAATCAGCGAGAGACTTCAGAACACAAGAAATTGGCAAGAAGAGCACAGCAAACCAAAACATAATTGTATTCTAAATATTGCATCAGCTTCAAAATTAAAAATATATAAATATGGGAAAATTCTTTAACACAGATGATAAGCATAATTGGAAGGTATAGAGAGTTGATTAACACATTCAGACAAACCCTTTGTATTTGGAATACATTATTCTTCTCATGTGCTGGTGGGTAAATATCTAGCTTTCATTTCAACACTTTTTTATGAATTAGCCACGCTGGGAAACCATTGAGGGTATCAGCAAAAACTCACTTGAAATTCCATCTTTTGCACTTGAAATTTAGCTTATACAGACTTGACTGTTTGTCATTGAGAAGATCTCATATGCATCAAAACAGAACATTACACCAACGAGAGAGGTTTCTGCAGTGCTTAGCAGAACATTCCAGAGCAAATGCAGAGATTTACCCCTGCGGAATGAAAGATGTCATCCAGATATTACATTAAAATATTGATGCATCTTCACAACAATATAGCTCGAAACTGATAAACCACAAAAGGTATATCAAAAGTCCAGCTTTATAATCTGATTAATAACGACTATGTAATAGAAACACCCACTCCAAGATTAATGAACAAAATGATTGCAAACTTTGAGCACTGAGGACACAAAGCATTTAACAGTGATGCAGTTTATCATAAGGCCCTAATACACATGCAATCATTCAATTATGTCCCAAATTGTTTCCGAGAAACTGTTTATATTTACATGAAATGCTAGTGTTATCTAGACACCTAGACAGATTTTTCTAGGTTGTCTTTTTTTTTTTCCCCCTATGCTAAATTTCTCAGTAGAATTACAGAAGAAAAATCTCCAATAGAAGGAACTTGCTTTTTTATGCTCAGACTATTCCCATAAGAGAGATGTGTTATCAGAATCTCTGCACTGGAAATTAAAATAATTCCACTACATTTAACTTTCCAAAAACATTTTCTTTGAGCCACGACTGTTGCCCTTTATGAATAAGCCAGCTAGAACTTGGACTAGGCTTCTAGAGAAGACACTTTCCTTTTCACTGTACCTTATATTTCAGTGATGTCTATACTCATTCCATGTTAATAGACTGTGTCAAGGCAGACATCCAAAATAACAAAAGAAACTATTGCTGTAAATTTTCAAGTTCCAAGGAGAGAAAAAATAGTTGCTAACAAAAAGTCACATTTGGATTCTTCAGAGAAAAGCCACAGGCATATATCAACATTTCAAATATTTAATCGAAGCTTTACTTAGTCTTTGTAAACCTGTCAAAGTTTGACTGTGACTAATTGTCTGGGAGATCACTGATAATTTCATAGAAGTCATCAAGGTCTATTGCATAAACTTCTACATGGAGTTGGAAAATCTATATTAGCATGAAAGAACGTAAAATCTTCGATTTATAAATGGTTTGGGAATATACAGAAGATGGAACTATTTAATAAAATACATACACCTATATAACACAGAAAATATCTAATAATGTACAGAAAATACTTCTATGAGAATGGAAGGATTTTTTGTTTGTTTGTTTTTCCTGAAAGTATATGGAAGTAAGGAAATTGAGAGCAAACTGTGTACTATAAAGTTTATGCACCACATGTATTTTCTATTTACAGCTTTCTGGCTTCTGTCATCTTTTATTTCAGAGTCATTGTGTCAGTTCTTTCTCTTCTGAAGGGCACAAATATTGGCTTGCCCTTCCTATACTGCTAGCACAAAACAACAGCCCCCAGGCACCAGGAACTATTTTCAGAAATATCACAAAGCAGTATTTATGCACATGTACACACACAGATGCATCATGTACAAGCACCTCACACACCAGGTCATTAAATTGGATGGAAGTGACAGAAAAAAAAAAAAAAAGAGAAGTGAAGTAGAATCAGTAATCCGTTATTATTTGCTTCATGCAGTGGTAACATACTACAGAGCATTTCTGTAACCATGAAAAAAAATCATAAAAACTGGACTGTCTAAACCTTCATGAGTCCAATGGGTTATTCATTTGACCACTGTCACTAATTGTTCAGAAAAAACGTCTAGTAAGATACAATGCACATACATGTGCTTATTTTTTCAACCAGGTATTCCCAAGCAACTTGCAGGGAATGCATTTTACTGCATATACAGTTTGTAGGGCAACAGCAACAATTTTCAGCTGAGCCAAACTTCTGGACACTAAGAGTCCATATTAACTAACAGATAGCTCCATGCAAAATGTAGCAGTCATTTTATCATGAGAAGATCCTAGTAATAAAAATAATTAAAATACAAGACAACATAAATGCACATCTTCCAGGGCACTCTGCTGTATATTTATGCTGTTCTTTGTATAGCCAGACTATTTTACAGTCCTCCACATCAGAGACAACACACCAGATTGAACAGATCACTGCTCTATATGGAAACTCAAAAATTTCTGTAAAGGAATTTTCCTCCACTGGTAAAATAGAAGCACTTGGGTTTATCCCACAGGACCCAAAATAACCCTGAATACTTTATCAAAACATTATGATATAAACAACTTCTAGCTTTCATGAAGAATGATACAGCTCATACTAATACCAGTAGGACACTTTTTCTTTTTTCCAAATAGGGAAAAAAATGATTTATTTTGATTTATCATTGAAAGAACTTGTACAATTGGAAGAGATACATATGGGAAATAACGATGGAAACCATTTGATGATAGTAACATATTTACTAATTGCTTCAATCCACAGGAAGCAAAAAAATATCCAAAAGCTCCTGGCTTTAATCCCCTTCTCGCATCAACTTTTTGTTAATTAGCTATCAAGTAAACCTTTGTTTTTTGCACCAAATACACCTTTGTTGGTGCTTGTACAATCCTCTGATATTCTGCTTGTAATACATAAACAGTTCCTTCTGCTTCCTTACGCCCTTTGGACAGAGGCTTCCCTGAGTAAGTATGTGTAATAAATTGAGTGTTTTTTGTGTATTTGTGTACTCAGTCGCACTAGGTGGAAGAGCCCATTCATTTTGGAAGGACCAATTTTTTCTATCTATACTCAACAAGATTACCTTTCCTGCGAGGAACTGTTCAATATGAAAGTAAGGAGAGCAAAAAATAGTTTGCTGTAACGTTTTGGTTTAGGTTCCTCATGAGGGTTGATCTCATAATTCTGCTCTGCCTTTTCATTGGAAATCTGCCTTGAGTCTTGAGGGAAGCATGCAACTAATCAAGTATGTGCATAAAACTACTGTTTCCAGTAACACTGCTGAAATTTAAATCAAAATTTGTGCTTAGTTTCTACAAAAGGGCAAAGTTTTCTGATAAAGATACAAGAAGTTTACAGCATTCTTACTCATTTTCTGAGCATTTGTACATACATTTCTAATGTTCACTTTTAGGTTAAAGATCACAGAATCGTCTAGGCTGGAAGAGACCTCCAAGATCACCGAGTCCAACCTCTTACCTAATACTAACAAGTCCTTCACTAAACTACATCACTAAGCTCAACATCTAAACATCTCTTAAAGACCTCCAGGGATGGTGACTCAACCACTTCCCTGGGCAGCCCATTCCAATGCCTAACAACCCTTTCAGTAAAGAAGTTCTTCCTAATATCCCACCTAAACCACCCCTGGCACAACTTTAGCCCATTCCCCCTCGTCCTGTCACCAGGCACGTGGGAGAACAAACAAACCCCCACCTCGCTACAGCCTCCTTTAAGGTACCTGTAGAGAGCGATAAGGTCGCCCCTGAGCCTCCTCTTCTCCAGGCTGAGCAATCCCAGCTCCCTCAGCCGCTCCTCATAAGACTTGTTCTCCAGACCCCTCACCAGCTTCGTTGCCCTTCTCTGGACTCACTCGAGCACCTCCATGTCCTTCTTGTAGCGAGGGGCCCAAAACTGAACACAGTACTTGAGGTGCGGCCTCACCAGAGCCGAGTACAGGGGGACAATCACTTCCCTAGACCTGCTGGCCATGCTGCTTCTTACACAAGCCAGGATGCTGTTGGCCTTCTTGGCCACCTGAGCACACTGCTGGCTCATATTCAGCTGACTATCAACCAATACTCCCAGGTCCTTCTCTGCCAGGCAGCTTTCCAACCACTCATCTCCCAGCCTGTAGCGCTGCTTGGGGTTGTAGCGCCCCAGGTGCAGGACCCGGCACTTGGCCTTGTTGAACTTCATACAGTTGACCTCAGCCCATCGGTCCAGCCTATCCAGATCCTCCTGCAGAGCCTTCCTACCCTCGAGCAGATCGACACACGCACCTAACTTGGTGTTGTCTGCAAGCTTACTGAGGGTGCACTCCATCCCCTCATCCAGAACATCGATAAAGATATTAAAGAGAACTGGCCCCAGTACTGAGCCCTGGGGAACTCCGCTAGTGACCGGCCTCCAACTGGATTTGACTCCATTCACCACAACTCTTTGGGCCCAGCTACACAGCCAGTTTCTAACCCAACGAAGCGTACACCAGTCCAAGCTACGAGCAGACAGTTTTTTGAGGAGAATGCTGGGGGAAACGGTGTCAAAAGCCTTACTGAAGTCAAGGTAGACCACATCCACAGCCTTTCCCTCATCCACTAAGCGCGTCACTTGGTCATAGAAGGAGATCAGGTTCGTCAAGCAGGACCTACCTTTCATAAACCCATGCTGACTGGGCCTGATCGCCTGGTTGCCCTGCAAGTGCAGCGTGATGACACTCAAGATAATCTGCTCCATGAACTTCCCTGGCACTGAGGTCAAACTAACAGGCCTATAGTTCCCCGGGTCTACCTTCCGACCCTTCTTGTAGATGGGCGTCACATTTGCTAGCCGCCAGTCGACTTGGACCTCCCCTGATAGCCAGGACTGCCGATAAATGATGGATAGGTTGGTTTGTTTAATCCGTGATAAAGCTAAAGTATAATTCCACAGAATATATTTTGAATAATACAGTGAAAGGTCATCAAGAAGGCTAAATCTTCAAAATGAAAGTTGTTAGCAGGGAATATGCTCTTTCTTCCCCTCCAAACAGAGATTTATCATCTTGAATTAGTGCAGGTCCTTGCAGCCTGAAGATAGGGAATAATCCTGTTCATATTTTTGTGCTCCTAGGGTTTTTCCTTTGTGGGTGTGTAAAATTAATCATTTTGTACTATCCTTTTTGGCTAGCATTACATTTCTGTTTCAATCTTCACGTATTCCCTCCAAAATGTTGCTGGAAATAAAAGGCGTTATTAAACATAGGACATAGTGACACTTTATGTCATGCTGACCTGATTTCCTGACCCTTCTTCATGTGTTATGACACTAGTTTATCTTTCTAGTATCCACCTGCATTATTTGCAACTTCCTGATTATCTAATACAGTAACACAGTACTTCCATGCACAACAGAATCTTACTTAGATTTAAATGCACTGTAAAACAAGTATGAAGCAAGTATGAAGAGGAGAGATCATACTTCGTGCAAAACTTAGATATCACTATAAAGAAGAAAAATAGCCTAAAAATCATTAAAAATGAATGAATTAAAAGATTATAAATTTCTTTCATGAACTAGTGAGAAACATTCTTTTAAATTAAGTATTTTATTACAATAAATTACTTCATATTTTCAAAAGTGCATTTTTCAAGACTGATTAAATATTATACATTTAAAATGTTAGCTATAGCTTTACATATTTAAAAAATAAACTATAGATGTCTGCTATTGCTCAGTGTTTGAAATCTTGAATTTGGATTTAAAAAAAAAAATCTTAATTTTTGTTTGAACTTGCCAATATTTGCCGAAATGTTTACAGTTCTTTCAACAGAGAGAAGAGATTTAGAGCGGGTATGAACAGTACCTGATTTCCCAGCCGTAATCTGTTTCATATTCTTTTTTCAACATTCTAACTACGTACTATAGATTTGATTTTTGAAAGTACAAATAACTAATGAGGGAAAAGGTCACATCAGATAAGGATTGGAAACACACCAGACTTTTAATCTGAGAAGTGACAAAGCAGAAAACATATACCTCCTTCCCCGTAATGCAAATCTTGATTTTTTCCTAAGTGCACTCAGGAGTATCATGAAATAGAAGACAGCTGTACAATCAAGCAAGTTTTCTTACTTTCTCTCTGATGGTTTTTTTCCCTGCACTTACATCCCTTACATACCTACAGCCCACTACTCCTTGCTGATTTAATCAAGTGGCACTAGGAGAAAAAACATTCACAGAACACAAACTGATTGCAGTTGTATGAAATAAGATTGTTACTTTCAGGTTTCTCTCAATTTTCAATATTAGGTTCATTTGTGTTTAAGTTTCTTGCCTTTTTTTTTTTTTTGTCATTTCATTCATTTAATAAAAAGGATTTCTTTCTCTGCTGAAGCAAATTCTATCCCAGAGAAAGTAAAATTACACATAAAATTAGAGTCACTAATACGTTCATACATAATAGCCCTAACATTTCCTCTAAGGACTTTCAATTTCATTTTTTAGGAAATCACAACAGGCGTTCAACGTTGTAAGACAACGTCCCATGGAGAATCCTTCACCTTTCTTGTTCTCTTGAGATTATAGTTACTATCATACAAGAAGTCTGTGATTTGACAACTACTGTTTGATTTTGAATGGGAAGAACATGTTTATGTACATCCAATATTTTCAAGTTTCCGCTATGTTAATCATGTATAGCAAAAGTACTCCACCAGAATCATGGAAATAGAAAGGCTATATTATGTAGCTTTTATTTTTTGGAATTGCAAGAACAATAAAGCACACAAACAAATGGAAAAAAAATACACTGAGAATACTTCCTAGGAGATGATGATTTAGAAGGGACAAAGTAAGAAAGACTGAGCATGCTTGCTGTCTACACCAACTGCATCCTTTGTACATGCGCCAAGCCCCTAACACCAAGACTGAGGTGTGGAATATTCTTACACCCTGACAAGGCCTTGGGTGATTTGAAGAATACACAGCTGAATGGAACAGCTCATTTCTTTAAAAATATCTTGTTTTACTTAAACTGATTTTTCTCTCTTCAGCTAAGACCCCAACCACTGAGATGGATAGACTATTCCTTTTGAAATGTCTTTCAGATAACCTGAAATTCACAGCAGATTTCATTGATATTTGACCTATTGTACAAGGACTGGCACTTAAAATCAAGGTTATGTAAGTCATGAATTCCTGAGATAATATAAGTACCTTTAAAAAAAAAATAAAATCTATTTTAGAATAGGGTTCTTCTAGGAGTCCGGGGTGTTAAGCTCAAACCCTAACTTATCTTATTAAGTTATCTTATACTATAACCCTATCTTATTAAGCTCAAAAGAGGTTTATTCAGATTTTTCTTGCCTCAACAAGTTCAAGCAACAATATTTCCATTTACAGATTAACATTCTGCAAGCTATTCAATAAAAAGTTAAACGTAAATAAAGTAAATATGAGCAAACCCAACTGCAACCCAACTAGGTATGTCCACTGCGGAGGTATGGATGAGTTTCTCTATGCCGTCACAAAATGAGAAAATAGCTCACAGATCCACACATGCAAATTCATAGGAAGGCATGTTTTTAGGAAAGTTTTTGTGAAAGAAACATTTCATTCAGATACACACAACACTATCTGCAGCCAAAAGTGCAAAGACTCATCACGCAGTAATGGTTTCTGAAATGTTAATAGCTCAATTAAATGAGAAGGGAAAACTGGATATGTGGAAAGGGACCCATATTTTCAAGCTGTATGATTGAGACATGCAGTACAGCATACATCAGTCTTTTCTCAGGTGCTTAAAGGTTACTGTAACCACTGTGTAATAAAACTGCCAAGTTATTGGGACACTATGTCCCAATATGGTGATTTCTCTCACCAGCCCTGTTAGCAGCTCTGAATACTTCAAACTGTAACACTGAATACCAGGATTACAAGAAAAGAGACTTATGTAGTATCTTTCACCTTGAAGGAAACTCTGCACAGCAAACCTGGACAGTTCTGTTGGAAAATCTCTTTTCCTTTAACAAAAGATCCTGAAGAATTCAATAACATCTTCATCAATGTGGAGTCATAGTTGCCAGGGATGATCTTATTCCCTTCGAAAACACAAGGTTTTCTCAAATTCAAGTTTAGTGACTGTATTTCTTTGTTTTGCCTTAGGTCTCTGCTACTAAACAATCCTAATGCACAAATAGTCACGTTTGCTTTTGAAATATTCTGATTAAAATAACATACTAGCACCCCGTTCCACTAAAGTAATTTAGCACTTGCCAAATTTTACCAGCGTAACCTTTTCCTAAACTCTTCACTTTTAAGCATATGCTACAATCTTACTGTTCACTTTTAGTTGTCCAAAATTAAATCTACACTTTTATCTATATGGCTGCTGAGAGCTCCCATGCAGCAAGACCATCCCTTGCTGCTGACACTGTCTACCATGTGCAGATTGGAAAAGAGGCCTGATGGGAACACACATACCACCTTTTGAGCCGGTGGAACCAAGGAACTAGAACTTGGACTACCAACTTATACATGCACAATCAGCACAACTCTGCCAACTCACTGTAGGTGATCCATCATTATCAGAGTATTGGTACCATACAGTTTTCTCCACTCGCTCACTTGGGCAGACCGGTTCCGACACCAGAGAACCAACATTTTACCTTGTGACACTTAAAATGCCACTTGCATGGGCTATATTGGGAGGTATTTCCATGCAAATGTAATTCTAATAAAACGTTTGCTGTTGAGTTTTAATTAACTCAAAATTCCTTTGGTTGGTCATACTAAAAAGAAAATATCTAAATGAAATTGATTTTATATATATATATATATATATATATATATGCAACAGTACTGCTAAATTCTTTACTTAACACATCATCTCTCTTGAATAATCTTATGCTTAGGCTACCCTGAATTTAAATCTAAGCCAAAACCACAGTAAGAACTTTGTATAAAGTAAGAATACAAAATTCATATAAATAAGAATAAGCAATACTTTCCTGCTTACGTTTCTCTGAAAGTTAAAACAACCAAGTTTACTCCCCAAGGCAAGTTTAATACGTCTGGGATTTCTAAATTACCATTTCTTAGGTTTGATACACATCCCAGAGGAAATGAAAGAAAGTTGTCTTAATGTATTTCAGCAGAGTTTGTTCCCCTGCCCAAAAGAGCATTAATTTTAAGGCTCTGCAGCTTTCTGACTTCCTTTTCCTCAACAAAGGACCATGATGAGGTCACCCAACACAGGTGCTTGTCTATCTCCTGAACCTAAAGTCAGCTGAGAGTATTTAAGCATGTTGTCACGTACTTTAAGGATTTTGTACTCTTTAGTAAGCATCACTGACTGTCCTGATTAGCTGGTTGAGAAAATTGACAAAATGCACACTAGATGCATCTATTTCTGTTTTAATAAGATGGAAAAACATGACAATATATAGTTCGTAGAAAAAGCAGAAGCCCTTACCAGCAGGTAGCACCTAATCTCCCATTCAACATATATCATTACTACAGATAAAACAGTTAAACATCGGCTCACTATAGACAGAAAGGTGGAATTATTAAAACCAAAGCAGCAGAAAAAAAACACCACCACCAACAAAAAACAACACAAAACCCACACACATTTTAAGTCCTCAGATAGATAGTCTATAGTCTGTGGGTCACCTCACTGCAGCCAGGGAGGTGACCCAAGGCTGAAGGAGAGGGATGGGGGGAAAAAAGTAAAAAAAAAAAAAAAAAAAATGCACCAGAAGCTTGGAAAATGCAGCTAGGTCCACTAAGCACAGAAGTTCTGGAATGTTTTTGTTTTATCCTGTGATGGGGTTTGTTTGTTTGTTTTTTAATTCCAGCTGTGAAGACATTGACTGCAGAGCTAAGGTGAAAAATGTCATCACAAAGCAAATTAAGCATTATTTTGCCTTATCTAGCCTTGCTTTCCCTTGAAACAAATGCTTGAAACAAACAGAGGCAAGACAATGAAGTACATACAATTCAGCATATTTAATGCAGTTTTACCTGTAAACCTCCAATTTCTCCAAAAGGTGCAATATTTACTTTTTTTTTTTAATTTTTTTTTTTTTTTTTTAAAGAAGGGAAAATCTCAACACTTCCATTTTAAGTATTTCTAGAAAGGCTTAAGTAGTATTTTAATTCAGAAGTAAGTCCCAAATAACTTGTTTTGGCCTTACTTAAAATAACTGGAAAAATTCTCAGGACTTTGGGTTTAGCTCCTTGCCATATTTGTTGCTTTTCCTGAAGCTGTAGCTGAGCTGCTGCCACCTCCTCACTACTTCTTTAGTTAAACATGGACCAAATGAGAGCTAAAAAGTGCTCACTCACTACTCAGAATTAACGCAAGGTATCTACACTTGGCTTCTCAGTAGATTCTGGAAACGGTGCAAAATCCCCTTGCGGCCCTGCATGCACCCAACAGACCTGCAAGGGTAATTTTGGTTCCAGTTCTTTCTTGCATGTGATCAGTAATGGTCTTACTCCTTTTTATGAGGTATATTCACCTAAAGAAAACATTTACGTGTATCAAAATTACATTACTGGCCTTACAGGTGTTGCAATCAGACATGGTAGAGTTATTACAATTATCATGGCTACATACTGTGGCTCAGCTATAGCTGCACAACACCATGCGAATCCTGGCCCATAACAACATCCTTTCATCCTCCTTCAGCTAGATTAAAGCAAAAAACAACCAGTAATCACATCTCTATCAAAGCCATATTATAATTCTACCAATACTTTCTTGAATACCAAACTTCAAAAAAAAAAAAAAAAAAAAAAAAGGTCTGCGCTTGTTTCCTCGCATCACAGACTGATTCTTATAATGAACTACAATAGGGCTGCACCGTATTTCTTTCACTAGAAGTCAGAGAATGCCTGAAAAAGAGAATTTTTCCAAGTACACGCCTTGATGGACACTACAGAATTCACCCCTCAGTTCAGGTTTCACGGATTAGCTGCTGTCATGCTGCAAACTCTGATCAAAGCCTTAATTGACATAGCCAGGACATTCACAATGCTCAATGTGATTTTTTACATGACATTAAAAAAAATAAGAGAAATGTCACACTACATATTTCCATGCCCACTGTTAGATTTAAAAAAAAATAAAAAAAAAATTAAAAATCTCAAGATGCCAATGAAATCAATGGCAACACTGAAGAAAACAGACACATACCTCCACTCCCTAGTCACTAAATTAGATCAGATGACATTATTTTTTTTTAAATCTCTTATTATCCCTTTTCTCTGGAATTTGTAATACATACTTACATGCAATAGGTATATACATACATACATATATATATATATATAAATACACATATAATTGTGCTTTCAAAGCTTCCTAAAGCTATTCAGATGCTTAATTTCAAAAGAAGTTTAGATAGTTAAAACTATGCTAGTCATGATAATTTAATTAATTTTCTATTGATAATTTTTACTACTGCATTTCACACTTTACTTGATTATTTATGGGATATTGTAATGAATTTCTAGTGCTTTATTGCATTTAGTAAACAAAATAGCAAATTATAGAAGTAGAGCAATAAAATTCAGGTGATTTAGCAATAAGGCTGAATTTTAATTAAATTATGGGAAGATAGTTCTGAAGATGCTAAAAGCAGGATGGTTTACTCAAAGGCAGCAAACAGTTCATTCCTGTCTGGCAAAAATGAGGAAAATGTTCTAGTAGTTTCATCTGAATTAAAAAGAAGAGGAAAAAGGAAAAAAAGCAGATAGTAATTTTCCCCAGCAGAATTAATACAGATTACTGCATATTGTAAGGTAGTTCTGGGGAGAAAATGAAAACGAACATTCCAGCAGATTCCCCTGCTATCAGCATTTCTTCAAGCTTTCATTCCCCAAGAGAGACATTCACAAAACGTGCAAGTGATGATGGTGGAAAAAACCCTCAAATCCAATATATATAATCCAAAATGTCTAAAAATATTAATGCATGCAAAATATTTATACAACTTGCCACTTATGTATAGGTTAGAAGATTTTTCAGATTCCTATTCCCTTTTATAAGACGCTTCAGATCTGTAATATTAATACTGAATTTTTTAGGACAGCATTCCTGGATTTGCCATTACTTGGGAAAACTGCATTACCAGATTGCTTGAGTAGCAATGTTTCGTTCTTGGCTCAGGTACCATACACTGGCTCTGCCTTGGTTCGAGTGTCCTGGTGGTTCTTTGCTAGACACAGCCTCTCTGGTATCACAACCCAACTCTTCCACCACAGGAATGGGGTCATTTCCTCTGGACAAATTCACTTTTGAAACTCCTAAAGAGGTCAGTGGCTCTTCTCTGAACCACAGGAAAGCTCTTCTTGTATTCTACCTAATTAATAAGCTAATGTCTTCTCTTTAATTCAGACCTCAGCAATTTGGTTTCCCTGCAACATATGTTGATGGGTCGGGTTGTCTTTGGAGCGTCTGAGCAAGCCGGAGAGCAGAGCAAGCAGACAGATTAGGCTCCTTCCCTCTAAATGTAAATATGGTAATATCCCAGGAGAGTAGCCCATGATAATATAAGGCATGTGCACACTCTGTACAGGTATCACTGTGCAGGCAGTAAAAGAGTATCTATAATATACTACTTGTTATTCCTTGCTTAATATATATCTAGTATTCAGCTGCCATATACTCTAACAATTGAAGTTTTCCCAGAAATGAACTAAGTTCTAACAAAAAAACTCAACTATTTCAACCAAAGTCAGGGTGTCTCCATTCTAAAAATAACATCTGCTGCTATGGTAAATTATATGCAAACCAACAATATTAGATTGTGCTTTTTTTTTTTTTTGGTCTTAATATTTATTTTTCTTTCTCTCTCCAGCCCTCTCTATTATTCAAACAGACATTCCAGTTTACTTCAGCCATGGAATAAAATCCCTGGGTTTTGTGAACCTAATTTACTTTCATTCTAGATAACAGGAGCATGAGATTATTTTTGTTATTAGTATCTCCCTTTAGCTTTCTGAAGATAGGAGTAACAATTTAAATATGATGTTTCAGAAATACCATATTCTCCCGACTACACTAAAATAACCCAATTAAATAGGAAGACCAAAGGCTTTTTGTTGCTCATGCAATGACATTGTGGAGCTTTTATTCTCTTATGGAACATAAAGGGGAACAGAAATACAGCATACTCTGTGGTCTAAGATAAAAAAGACGCTCTTCTTCCCTAAAAAGCATGCACCACTTGCAAAATGGTGCACATACAGTGAATGTAATTTTTAAGACCTGCATCTTTTTTTCCTTAGAACTAGTCCAGGTAGTGTGTTAACTTACGCAATTGATGCATCCACACGTGAGATGGAGGATAGAAAGCTAGCAACACCGTGATCCAATATAACACAAACGACAAAGTGACAGTGATGACTGAGATGACAAATGACAACATTCATATTAATAAGCGCTAGATGACATTCAATCACTGTTCAGTCCTGGCTACAATGAAAGATAATACAATGTTTAAGCACAGCAGCAGAAGAGAGATGACAGCGTGGTTTTTTAACAGCTTCCACAACTTAAAAAGTCAGCAGGAAAGGGACAAGGTTACACACATCTATAAAGATCTCCTGGAAGTGCTCCCTGTGCAGAGATGAAATAGGTTCTTACCCTGAAATGGAGGCAAGAGAAACCTCTGCACCTTCTACGCCACCCCTTCAATGCAGGTTTTGCAGATTCAAGTCATGGCCCAAATTGCTCAGCTGATCCCGCTCCGAGTGGAGACAGCAGGTTTCACAATGGGAACAGTCAAACTCCCCTCTGCTCCTCATTACCTCCCCCTGCCATTGCTCCCTCTCTCCCAGCCTCCCCACAGGGAGCTGCAGAATTTATTTCAGCCCCACTGCCAACAAGAGCACGGAAAAATCCTGCCCTTTCTTCAAAGTGGGTTGCCTTTCCCCCTCTGGGAATAGACCCCATGCCAGCCCCGAACCATTCCATGGTAGAGCTCCCGGGTGCAAGCCCACACCGTGCCCAGGGAACGACTAAGTTGGAGGAGCACTTCCTAACACCTGGCTCTGCTTACGGTGACAGCACAGGCACAGTCTGGTTGTCCCAGGCTTGGGAGGGCTTCTCCTGCTATGTGCAGGAGTGTTACAGCTGTGGCAGCAGCACAACCTCTGCCCAGCTGAAAGGCATTTATATCACACTGACACATTGACTCACTAGGCACAGGCTGAGCTTTCATCGTCAGGGAGAACCACATTTCCCAAGAAAGGCATTGGATAAATTTAAACCTAACTGGAAACTCAATTAACAACATATGTAGGCATAGATTAATAACATTAAGGAACCAAAACTTGCCACAAACATCAATAAATTCAAACACTACGCAGCTGGCTCTGGCTTCCACTGACATGTGCACACACATTTCCCCAGTTAGCCCGAGCTCTTCAATGATTATAAACCTTTCCTATGCTCTGGTATTGTATAGAGCATCATCAAGCAATTTTTGCATATGGCCACGGAAGCCAAATATTTACTGTTACTTGTATTAGCAAAAGGTGTGTTGCACGTAGCATCTTTCATGCACGGGTAAATATTATATACAAATTAACTAGGAAATATCATGAGCTAAGTGCCACATATTTGTAAAGTAAAATGGAAACATACGCAAGCAGCTTGCATTAACAAAGAAATGGGATGTACACTTTTCTCCATAAAAACCAGGAGATACTCGTTAGCAGCCAAGGAATTTGCTATTGCAAAAGGTGGAAAAAATCAAAAGAAAATGTTGACTAAAAGAATGAACTGCAATGTTCTGTTTGTTACTGCTGATGGTTTTTACTGCAGTTATTTGAAGACTGTGATAACCCAGACAAATCATAATTTAGGAACACTGAGGCACATACACTCCAAAATATTAAAGCAACGTATATTTTGATACAGTGTGTTTTATCACCTTCCCCTGTAGAATTACTTATAGCACATCAATAGAATAACAAGACATTTTCAGAAAAATGCAAGAAAAGAAAGCAGGAAGTCTGTAGGAAGTTACAATTTCGTTGAAAAGCTGCTAATAATCAGGTATCTCAAATAAAGAGTTCAGCCTGTGCGAGCTTGCTATTTATGTTTTGTTTCTTTTGTCTCCTCTCAACTTTTTTTTTTCCGTTTTCCAAAGGCCCAAATTGACATCATGATTGAAAGAACGACTAGACTCTGGCTCGACAAGGCATTTAACTTACACCTTCAGTGCAGTAAAAAAAAAATAAAAAAATAAAAAAATGTGTAAGCAGTGTGTGGCTAATATACAAGATGGCACATTCGAGTCTCGGTAAATGCTTTGGTCTCACGTTCAAATTTGCTATGGTCTCTCTGTACTTGGAGCTTTGCAAACAGAGATTAACCCCACTAACAACGGAGTAGAACATGGGACATCTGGCAGGATAGGCAGCAGAGTCTCATACAATGCAGCAAAATGGCTCATAAAGACTGTGGAAAAGAGCACCCAATTGTCCATGGCTAGCCAAGTGGCCAATATGCTTAGAAAGAGATACTGCAATGCACCTAGGGGATGTGCAGCTACCCCCTGTGGCAGCTGCTGCAGTGCTGGGTAAATGCAATGCCTTGCACTGCAGGAGGGCTTCCCCGCTGAGCTGTGCTTGGATGCTCGCACTATAATGCATATGCTTTATAGAGCAAGGCAAATCAGTGAGAAAGTCTGTTTTCAGATTAAGCTTTTTCCAATAAAATCTATACCAAAGGATCCAGTCCAATGCCATTATTACATAATTCCTTGTTGGCAGAAGAGAGTCCTCTAGGTACTTCCAGAGCTCTTTCAAAACAACAAAAATGTATATGTATCTATGAAACATTGATGAATCAAGTCCTGCCGTGTCTGAGTAAACATGCAATTTGGATTTAGTGTAATGTTTTCTGAATATTCAACAATCAGTTGATTGTGGAAAGCACTTAGAGTTTAATAGCCATATTAAAGCAAAATACACTTGCCAGGAAATTACTCAAAAAATTCTCATGATGTATTAGCAGGTATAAGGATGTGGTTTCTGACAATATTTGAGTTCTCTTCCTCAAGAAATGAATCCTCTCTCCTTCAGTGAAGATTTCTCCTCCCTTTTCCTTTGTATTATACCAAAGCCCGTTATATTGAATTAAAGATAAGAACAGCAGTACTAAAACAGCATTTGAATTTGACATAAACATCAGGGCTTAATTTGACATTAATTTATACTTTTTCTACCATATAGCTTTGAACTCCAACAACAAAAAAGGTTTCTTTAGGGATATATCACTATTGTTTATGTTCTTTGCCTCACAGTTCTTCCAGCACTCATGGGCCTTGCTGGCCACGGAGATTAGGGAGTTCTGCCAAGGTCACTACTTCTCCTAGGACAGAAATTGTTCCTCTTTCCTGCTACTTTCCAATGCAGCTGTTTCTCTGTTGCTTATTCCAATTCACACCCCCAGCCCCTCTCTGCCTCCTGCTCCTGTTTTGTTCAGGCTGCCACCTCCCAGAGTGGCTGTTTAAGTTTGCTGCCTGCTAACATCTGAAGAAGGTACCTTCTGTGCTGCTCCTTCAGTTGCACCTTCCAGACTGTTATTTGGAGTGGTTACATCCCATAGTACATCTTTCCATCACACCGTACTTGTGTGGATTTTTCCCTTTGGTTCTGCTAAGAACACTTATTCCAAGCCAAGGTAAAAGATTCAGAAGCTACTAGATTCTGAGGGGCTACATACCACAGTGGGTCCAATAAGATAAATGAAGCACTTCCAATAGGACAAAAATGCACTCACAATAGCTGAGAGAAGTTTCAACCCTTAAGAAAAACACATTAAAACAGAGATGCAGGAATACACAGGATTTTGTTCCACGGGCCTTAGGACAGGGCAGCAAAATCTACAAGTCAGCTTCGGATGTGTGCTCAATCAGCATCAGTCCACCCAGCTACAAAAGCCTTCTTGAGGCTGCCACCCCAGCTGCTCTTCAGGCAAGCTCTATCTCCCTAGGCTCATCTGCAGGCACTCTCCACCTCTTCAGGAAATTGTTTTTCCTTACAAAAGGAAAATAAAACAGATACATTTCCTGAATTTCCTCAGTTGTGTTAGATCACAGTTTAGCTTTCAGATACTATACATTCCATTTGTTCGTAGCAAGAAGCCTATTTCATTTAAAGAACTGATACTAAAACATGACCACTAGTTGCTGGGAAGCATACAAGTCCTAACGTACTCTATGATGACTCATAACTGTACAAAGCAGCCAAATTTAAACCCTGAGCAAAGCCTTCTCATTGCATGCTCAGCCGCCTGAAAACTACTTGCATTTAAACAGATTATTTCATCTACTTTGCCTTAAAAGCAAATCAACTCAATGATCTTTCCCACCTGCTTTGTCTCTCCTATGACTGCAATGCAGAGGTATTCATGATCCAGAATCTCAGCTCTGTTCCAGAAGATTTTAGAGATCTGCCAGTTTCTCATCCTCTCGCCAGGTTTACATCACTCAACAATTCTTTGATTTTTTTTTTCTGCCTAGCAAAGAAGAATGCTAATAACCAACACCTGAGTGCTCATTTGTGCTACGCTGGCATATAAATCCACAGAGAAGATGGAAGCCTGTTGTCTTCATAAATTTCAGGAGCACTGCTCCAGCTGGGTAGGCACTATAGTATCAGAACATTACCAGAAAGCCCCTAGAAAACAGTATAAAAATAACCTAATACATGCGGTGAAGAATGTATGAGGAAAAAAAATCATTTTACATAAATACAGTCAAAACATTGTCATGTCTAAGTGCTTGGAATGCTCAGGAAAGCTGATGAGGCAGAACAGCCATGGAAACATTTTTTCCTGCTTTTTGGCAAAGGCAACAGAGATCGGAATTTTAGACCTAACTGATGAGTCCAGTGCGATACTAAATCCAGCCTGTTAGAACTAGAAAATAGCTTTTCATGTTGATGGGATGAATGCATGATAAGCTGCATGGGATCACTGCAAATTCAGCATGGTTTTAAAATTGAAAACTAGCTTGAGATGTACAGCACAGCTGACTAGACCCAGCCACAATACTCCTGTGAGATACTCGGTGATGGTTAAGGATGAATAAAAATCACATACGACTGACGAACTTCCTACAGAGAAGGATGCAATATATCTTTTCATACTCCACTGAACCATGTAGTAGAAGTATGCAAAGATCGTGTTGACAATTTATATTAAAAATTTTCCGTTTTAAATATCAATTGTTCTCACTAAAACTGTAGTGTATGTTATCCATTACCTCTCAAAAGCATGTATAAAATATAAAGTAACTTGTTTTCTCCTTTATTCTCTTTCCTAGCCGTTAGGCCACTTACCTACTCTCACTGCTGTCTTTGACTAATATCCTATTATTAGACTGCTACTACATTGAGACTTTTGTAAAGAGTTTCCTCTCAGTGCTGACTGGGATCAATCAAGGTGGTAATTAATTGTAAGCACAACTACTTCATTTAGGTCCTAATCACCTGATTGCAACAGTGCAGCACGTATTTGTACGACTAAATGCTGTCACTTTTATCTGTAACTCGTTTCATACATAGAACTGTAGGTGCCAAATTCCAAGCTATGAGTTAAATCTTAATAGAAAACAAATCTTAATAGAAAACAAACAGCAAACAAACAAACAAAAAAAAAGAGGAATTGTTAATGGGAATGCACCGTTAATCTTGGAAGATGCTATTCTAGGACATGCTATTACTTCTTCCTCTCAAAAAAAGGATTTGCATGGAACTGACTTTGCTTCCAGCTGTGGGGGAGTCAGCATGGCTGGTACTGGTCTGCTATGAGCCTCCAGCAGTGGGGATGTGGGCAGATGGATGGCTACTCCAGATGTTATAACTGGAGCAATATCGAGTCCATTTCTGACTGACAGACTCTTAAGGATTCCTAAAATTTATACAGATTACAACAGCAGCCAAGAAAGCTCCTAAAGCCTACAAATCTGGAGCAGGCATAGGCAGCTTTAAACCCATTATATGTTTAAGTAGATTAAACAATATCCATCTCCTTCCAGTCTAACCAATTTAGCCGAGAGATCTTGGGGTTGTAGAGAGATAACCAACATTCACAAGTTGCCGTGCATGTACCAGTTCCCAATGCTAGTGTGCACTGCTGAGAAGGAACTTTGCAGGTTCTTCAGCTGTGCTGCAGTGCACTTCTCAGGGCACAAATGCATGCTCTGATACATAACAAAGAGGCAGTCCTCACAGCACTTACTGCAAAAAGATGTTCCTGAAGGTTATTTTATTCTATTCTTTCCCCTCATCCCCCAGAACAGCTATTAAGTGAAGGACATTTCACCCAAAGTGAAATTCACCCACTACTGTTTCCTTCTGTACAGCTAAAAGTCCATACTTAAGGTGTAAAAAATATCAATCATGAAGGTCTTTTTCATGACTGTTGCCACATCAGCATGCCCTATATCTTTTCTACTCAAGTGATTTAATTCACCTCTTTATGCATTTATTCTTTGGAGTTCACAATCTATTTTCTGCTAAGTAGCAAGCTTACATTTATTAACTTTATTCCATCAAAATGCAAAGTTGAACACTTCTCAAATGCACACTTAACTACCACCATTTAAATACATTCTTATTAGCAGACGACCCCACAAGACCTTTTTTTTTTTTTTTTTTTCCCAAAAAAAAGTACAAACAAAGCCAGAATCTAGCTACAGGATACTTTTAATACTATCATTACCTTTCTGTGGAAAAGAAGGGCTTGTTCATCAGCCTCCCTTTCATGAGGAGGAAGAGATCAGTCTCCAGAGGAGCCCGAATTCCTTATCTCCACGTTGATCTGCTGCCTCAGCTGTTCTATGGAGACCTTGCGAACAGCCTGAGTGTGCACGGACACATAGAGCATGGCAGATTAGAAAGTTTTGAGTGAAATGGGCTGTGGTGCTTGCACATGACTTCTTCTACTGAATATCTAGCAGGGGGTTAACAATAAGTGCAGAACAAGATGATACAACTGCAAAGAAATCAGTTTTGTAGCTAGCCTTACCTCTAAAGAAAAGACATGATTCTTATCTTATGGGAGTGCCTTTTACAGCCTATGTCCTCCTCTCAGGACCTAAGAATTTTCCCTACTGGTCAACTGTTTCATTCTTTTTCTCCACTCATTTGTTTTTCACCAGCTTTTGTCCAGCTATCAAAAGCAAATGGTCCGCCACCATTGACCACATAAGCATTAGGGATGTTTCTGAGGTTTTGTTTATCCTGAAAGCATAAAATCACACACTTTCTTTTAGTAAAATGTATAATTATGTAATTATTTGTACAATTATAACTCCCTGCTCCTGCAATGACAGAGCAAGAAAAATGGAAATTAAAAAATGTTGTGTGGTGTTTGTTGTTGTTTAAAAAAAAAAAAAAATCAGACCTAAAACCTGAAACCTAAAGTGGGGAACTTGCTTAGTAAAGGTTAATCAGCAGACCTTCAGGTGAGAGAGAAAGAGTCTTATTCAGTACTTCACCCTCTCAGTTTCACCATATCAAAAATGAATAATTCAACATACTCAGCTACTAAATGTGAGACTTGAAAAAATGGGACATTTCCTTTCATAAAGGACATGTATCCTAGATCAAACAATACATACAGCCAAGAAATAGGAGTACCACTGTTTCTAAGGCAGGAAGTACCACTGCATGAGTGATGCTACCACTCAGCAGTTTGCAGCAAGCAAACTACCAGGTACCGTTCACAACTCTCGTTCTTGGCGCTGCTTGACCCCCATACATGTTACTCAACTTTTCTATCTTGATTTCTTTGTCTATGAGTTGCATATTAAAATATTTTGCTGTAAAAATCAAGAAAATGCTCTGTTGAAAATAAGCATTAATAAGTTCTAAAACCAAATATTGTAATTAAATAAATAAATAAATAAACAAAACCCAAAAGGATTCTCCTTTTGTCATTTACATAAATAGGCAAAAGAACCTGCTTCTTGTTTTGTATGGGAAAGTCTCTGGATGTTGCTTTCAGCAGGAGTCTAAGCAGCGCACTCTCATAACAGCTGCCTCTGCTGAGAATGATGGATATCAAGGGCTGAATAAAACATACTTTCTCATTTCAATACACTATATTTTTTAAAAACTTTTTTCCTCTACCGACTGGAAAATCATTCCCACACCCTTGCACAAATCATTACAAGTTAAACCTATTTAATAATAGCTTGTTGGACACAGCTGAAAGAAAAATCACATATGAGGCTGAACAAACTATCATTTTACGAGAAGATATGGCTTTCACTTGATGAGCTATATGCGAAGTAGTCATATGGGAATCCTCACTACACTGTTTTGGGATTAATGCTACTTCGCTCGAATTTTAAAAATTACTTTACATCTGTTTGATATCTTTTACAGTCAGCCTCCCGCAGCTGAGTATGATTCATAGCTGAATATGCCAGCAGTTATTAGCCAATTACATGTAGTTCATGCTTTCTTGTATATTCTTGCATGTGCTATTTATTCTTGCTGCATTTCCAAAGTGACCTGCAGACCACGCTAATATTTAGCTCCTAAATCACAGCATAATTTTTCAGAAATGCTGAGCTTCACAACTCTGGGGAAAAGCTGCTGCTACCTCACATTAGATTGTCAGCCTCCTACATGACCCTGCAGATACTGCAGATGTACTTTCTGCACCCTCATAAACAGAAGCACCAACATATTCTTTATGATGCTGTATTCTTTCAGTTATTACAAAGTATTTATCAATACAAACCATGATATCATTATGGATTATTTTACAGTAATCATATTTTTCAAAGTATTTCTATAAAGTAGTAAAATGTACTTCACAGGTATTACTGCAGTATGCTGGTTGGTGGTAGGTGAATTCTTAATTTAATAATACATATGTAAACTTAAACAAACCTGAACTTAAATACAAAAACTGTTTGAAGGTATTTATAAAAAGACTGTGTGTTTACACAAGGCCTTAAACACTAATTAAAACAACTAATGTTAATTTTGCTAAAATGTATTTTGAAATTACCTACTTTGTAGTGACACTAGAATGCTTCTTCACAGGATTTTGGCTATTAAATGTTTTGGTTACTTCTAAAATCTCTCTTTAGCATCACAACGGAGTGGTAGCATTTCTGGGAGCAATACTTGACAGTGAAGTGTGACACTGGGTATCCATATGCAAAGTTTAGGACACCAAGCACAGCCCACAGCCCCTAAACAGCAGGAAGATTTTTTTTTTAATTTTTTTTTTTTTAGGTCCCAAACCTAAATGTTGTCAATTAAAGTATCACATGGCTTAGTTATGTTGGGATATTGACTTCGACCATTGCTACAAAATAAATAAATAATAAAGAATCTTGGTTTAACCACTTAGCAGTATTGACAAGGCTGGTTTATGCAACAGGTCACTTAACAGCATCTTCTTTAAATAATGATCACGTTGGCAGAAGAAAAAGACTCAACTCTACCACTGCTTCAGCCAGCAGCTTTATTACAGCTAGTCAAGCAGTACACATCTTATTTGTGAAAGAATATACCACAGTTTGTGTCAAATATGTGTAATGGATACATTAAGAACACTGTTAGCTAAAAAGCAATAAAACAGAGATGAAGGATAAATTCAGTTTATCATGACTTTCCATGCAAGGACCTTAATTTGCTACCTTACCTGACAATCTCTGGAACCTGTCTTTCTTCTATTCTCCTAGTTTTCTATTAACATTACTACTTTTCTATTTAATGTTAAGAACTACAGCAGAATTAGCTACACTGATAACAATTTAGAAGTCACTATTGTTTTTGTTTGTTTGTTTGTTTGTTTGTTTTTTTACAGAAGGCAATTTATTGTATTAGTTAACTATGTGTCTGGTCGACAAAAAATATAGCTATTACAGATAGCTTCCTAGGAGGAAGCTTGAGTCAATGTATGACAGCTTATACCTTTAACATATACATATATAAGCTCAAGTCTTGTTGTCTTTTCTGTCAGGCAAGGATATGGCCATTTGTATCTGCTCCATCACATAATCTCTGCCTCTCAGCAGTGGTCCTCACCCCAGTCTGCTGTATCTTGCAGGCATATAATACTACACTTAGTTGTCCTGTCCCTGGAGTCCCAAATTCTTATCCTAGAACTGGCTGCATCCTAAATGAAACTAGGAACTTCTAATAGATCTAAGAACAATCCATTTACCCTTTTTCTCAACTACATAAGTCTTGTAAGACTTAGCATTAAGCCTTCAGCTTTGGCCCTAACAATACAAAATCCTTCACCCTCAGGCAAGCACAGAAAACCACACTTACCCAGTATCTACCAGAACCATTCACTGTTAACAACACTCTCCCTCACTGAAAGCCAGTAAGACTTTTGAGTCATGAAGTAAGCCTGAGATTTATTCCAACTCTAAAACTAGCCTTCTCTGAAGCAACTGATAAGCTCTTCCTTCCTGCTGTCTTTTCACCCCAGCTAGACTTCTAGAATCCCAAACAAAAACTCTGGATTTTTATAATCAAATTACATTCAGAATCTGCAATATCCTATGGCCCTGACATTAGTCCAATACCTAAACACCAACTCAGAGCATCCTACACCAAAGAACAAATGTAATTCACACACTAACATCACCAGCTCCTCCCTCAGTCTCCAAAACTTTCTGGACAAGCCCTGCAATCCTTGACAATGACATTCAGTACATACCTGAGGCTTACACAGGACTTGAACTAAGCCCCGTGGCATCTTTGGCCCAAATCCTAGCCCTTAACTCCCAAATCCTAACTCTAGATTTGCACCAAGGCAATGGATTTCAGCCACAAGGCATTATTCCAGGCTTATGGGCCCTGCAGGATGGAGTGATAAAACTTTTGCCCTGAAATTCAAAGCCCTAAGCCCAGAGACTCCTTCTGGCCACCCAAACACATCAAGAACCGCTAGTGACTTGATCTTAGTCCCGAAGTCTTTCACTATTACCCTATTTCTTTCACCTTTTCCATCCCAAACCCTAATGTCATGGCCAATATAAAATCAGCCCTCCCCCACAACACCAGGTGACGAGGGTCTACTCATCTCTAACGTAAAAAGCAGTAAGATCAGTTTACAAAACATGCACTAATCCTAAACTGAATCTGAAGAAGAATCCCAAGCTTTATTTAACATTAGGAATTCTTCACGGTTATGAACCATAAGTTTTCCATTAGTATCCTCACTGGACTTCATCCTATTTCTGTCCTAAGATGTGGTCCAGAAAAGTGATCACCTGCTCATCCCATTTAAAGGATTGTCACAAGGCATTCTTAGGACTAGGCTTTGAGCTAGAGCTTGGGAAAGAAACAGCAGACCTTGATTTATTAGTTGATCTTGCAAGGCTGCAGGACTAAACACGAACTGTGTAGCAACAGTAAAATAAATAAATAAATGTTACTATTATTTCTCAGAAGGCTGAGCAATGCTTATGGTAGAGTTTGAAACAGGTTCGAATTTACTGCAGAGGACAAACATTTATTGGTGGATCTTGAAAGGCAGTCTGAACTACAATGAGTGCTGGTGCAAGATGGGACAGTTTATCCTTAGCTTCAAGCAGACATATATCCACTAGCCTGTGGTTAAATCTAGAATTAAAGGTGATTTGGGAAACAGAGGTTGAGGATCAAAATTTACTGCATACTTCTATACTTGTAATTCTTCTGAAATCCAGGAATAAACTCAGCTGCTCAAACACTGCTTTCTCAAACGCCAGTCCCTATCTTACTGTTAACTTTAAACATACCCTTTAAATCTTGTGATTCTTACTCACCCTCACCATAAGGCTTTCATTCCACCTAAACCAACTCCTTCATATTAAATCCTACAAGATCCAGAAACAAATGTAGCTACTGTCACTCTATAGTCTCCAATCCTAATCTTTAACATAACCCCAACCTTATTTTTAGCATCGTAGTGAAGAGACTTTACACATCCTAGAACTAAGCACAATCCATTTATCCTACCATATATCAACTCTCATAATCTTGAGCAATTTGCCTGATTCAGGAAAAGAAAAAAAAAAAAAAAAGAGCTCTTCCACCAGTTCCCCATATTGCTGTTCTATATGTTTTATAATTAATTTTTACTTTGTGGTTTGTATTTATGCATGTATGTGTAAATCTTGAGGGGATCTATATAAAAATGCTATCATTTCTATAACAGACATAGGTGTATATAAAGCTGGAATGGTTCAACTTTTAACAAAATGATAGTCTGTGTTTTTAATGGAGTAATTAAAGTAATTGATAGTGTAGAGCATTAATTTGCTAGCTTGAAGTGTTTTTATCTGAGGTAACGAGGGTATTTGAACTTCAAATGTTCTGAAAAGACATTTGTGGAGTCATCCAATGTTAAAGCTTAAGTTTCTTAGAATGCCTCCAAGACGAAGCTCTTATAATGATGCAGATGGCTTTATGCTGCTATTAATATCCATGTAATGTGAATGCAGTGCTAGCTAACAGAATACAGTTTCCTAAATACATATTATCAGATAAGTGGGCACGTAAGTGGAAGATACTAAGGAATGAAAATATACATTTGAGAGAGCTGGTTTGAAAGGTCTTTTCTGAAAATGAAATCCCTTCCAAACTTATTCATCAAAAGCCGAAGAACTGGTGAGTATATGAAACCGCACTGTTTGAATATTTGTTTGATTCAATCCAGACAGAATACAGTTACATGTTGGTTGTTTTTCCCAAGAAAACATTCAACATTATAATAACTAATGTTTTTCATGTGCCTTTTCTGGGTTTCAACCTGATCATGAACTATTTAATGGACTGATTTTTGACACTGCACTCAACAGATATTTAGTCAACAGGCATTTATATATTCGTTTGTTTTATTTTTAAAACAATGATGCAAAGGATAATGAAAACATCAACATGCTTTCTTCACCTTGGTTCGAAGCTTAAAATTATCTCTTTAAATTCATTTTTCAGAACAAGGAGCCAGCAGCAGTTCAGTTCTGCAAAACAGCATACGCAAAGCAACTCCTAGCTGACTCACCCGTTATCACGTACCCATTTGGCTTGTCAAGAATTTTGCTGCTACCTGGTCTTCAAACAGCTATTTCTATTTAGATATAAATGAGAATAATTCAGGCAGGAATAAGAATATTCATCATTAATTATTTTTTACTGTCTTAAATTCCAGTTTACCCATCAAGATACAGCAAATGGACCATGAAAAATGGCACACTACAAATAAACAAACACTCTAGAAGCATGTAAAATGCATATAAGAGCTGCTAAAGTGGGGAGAGTACAGTGATTTATAAGCTCAGGAGTGGCATGAAGAAGATGAAACAAGAACAAAGGAGAAGACAAAAAGGGCAGCTGGACTCCAGCAAAGGAACTGAATTTGAACTGAACCCCAGGCAGTGCACAGTGCAGAGGACAGAACTCACATTGGTTGGGGTCAGCCCTGTGTATTTGTTGTGTGTGGTTTGATTTGCTTATTCCCACGTCTTTTTGTGCTGTGTATTCAAGGTGTAGGTGAAGCACACAGAGGAGAGGGAATTTCAACTTGCAGATTTTCTTTTTCTTTCCAGGCTTCGACCAGCTAGCAAACACTTCATTACAACCTACCCCATTGACACCACATACTTCCCTTTTTTTTCCATTTGAAGATGTTAATATTTTAATGAAAAATATTGTTTATTAGCCAATGCAAGCCCAAATATTTTAAAATAGTAGACAATGAAGAAATTGCAAATTACTCAAACTTATGTAGTGTCGTATCATCATTTTTTTTGAGGCAGTTTGAGAACTTATGATTATTATCATTACTGTTCGCTTGTTGGAGAAGTAATAAATCTACACCATGGAATCAGCAAAACAAACCTGTGTAACGTAGGACATCGGACAACTGTGTTAATTTAAACCAGTCAGGAAGGCTGTTTAAATTAAACTGCTGGCTTTCTCCTATAGCAGATGAAGTGGATTTGTATAATGCTCCAATCCTAGTAGTAATTCAGAGGGGAAAGTCTCAGACTGTAGCGCACAGTTTCTCAGTGAACCTCTGGCCATAGCCTCAGTGTTCCTTGTCCTCAGCTTGCAGTAGTTAACCATTGTGCCCACCTCACGGCCATACAGCCTGATCCTACTCCTCGCTGCAGGTGCTGCTCAATGAACACAATGGATTCCGGGACGCCAGCACAAACATGCAATTCCTATTAACTGAGACTCATAGACACAGTTATCTAAAATTCATGCAACAGTATAGGGAACTTTCAAATTCATAGAAGTACCTTCACAGCTAGAAATTATATTGAATGCATTTCTGAAACCAATTATGTGGGGGAAAAAAAAAAAAAGAAAGAAAGAAATATGGAATTAAAATATTAAAAAAATCACCAGCTGAAGATCTAGCATATACCACTGAACAGTCATGTCAACCAAAGCTCTGGCCCAATGGTTTCTAATCACATTTTGACTTAAAAAAAAATAATAATAAATCTTGCTCTGTTGTTTGAAATGATACCTAAAAAAAAAAAAAACTTATTCCTTTAATTTCAGAATTCCTTGTATGACATTAAATTGAAAACATGACAAAAGTTTGAAGTCTCAACAAAACAAGAAAACTAATTTTGATTGATATCTAGCATTCTATGAATATAAAAAAGGATATCAGCAAGTCTGTCACCATTCTCATTCATTCAGTAATAAAATAAACACAAAGCAAAACACAAACACATATTCTTAAAGATGAAAGCCAGATACACATTAAAAAAAAAAAAATCTCCCTATTTCTTTGATTCCACTTTCATTCCAGCCTTCTTTACTACCTGTCTGAGCATATTAGCCTCTTCCCAAGGAAACATTCCCAGCTTAGACAGACACCATCTGAACAGACACCACTGAAAAGAACAAAACACAGGTTTCCTGTCTTCTAGAGGTTACATCCGTCCAACTGATCAGCATGACTACTGCGGACAAGAACAGTCCTTTCTTTTTCTTAACAAGACATAAGGAAGTACTCTTTGCAACATTATTTCCTTCCTGCTGGCCTGAAATACTGAAAATAAAAAAGCAGGATTCCTGTATTTTACATTAAGTTATGCAAATACTGCTCCCAAATCTCTTGTTTTGTCTCACAAACAGGTTGTTGTCATGCAACGAAATGCCAAAGTGTCACAGTTACCATTTTTCAAATCATATACTTAAGTAGTTTTTCAGTTCATGAAAAAGAACTGTTTTACAAATTAACAGAAATATGTATTTAGGGTTAAAAGAAATAATTTTTAACCATGATCTAAAAATGTCAAGACTTTCTAAAATACATATTTAAAACATTACAACAGACATCTTTTAAAATGAAAAATAATTTTAAGCTATGAAAGCCAAATGATTCCTATAAACTAAGATGACTATATGAAATATTTTCTGCATTTAAAAAATAACGTCTGATAAAATACGTCTTTGGGATGGCCAAATCCTTACTTTTTGCCCAGTTCTTTCAAAGGTGAGATACTCAAAAATACCTTTGGAATTCAGATCAAATTCTGCTTTGATTTACTTTAAAATTGGTCTTAACAGCACTTTGTAGGTCTGGGTAGGTAGCCATGCTAGCCATAAATACAGGGCTATGGCAAACAAAGAGCACAACTGCGGTAGCACAGCATCTCTCAGCAGAGTAGATTAGGTCAAGGAGAGCACTGCCCATCTAGCTGGGATATCTCAGTGCCAAACGACATGGTGGTGTGCAGAAAAAGTGCTAGGTACCTAAGTTGCTTTCAGAAAGATTCAGATACTGAAAATTAGAGGCCTAGATGACTTTTGAAAGTGCAACTCAACATTTCTTACAGCACGGAAATATGTCAAGTGTTTTAAAAACAAGAGCAGACTCCCAGCAAGTGATCAGACGCACATACCACGGCAGCAGGTGTGCCCTATCCTGCAAACCCCTGTCAGATTTCTTGTGCCACTCTTGCAGTACTTGGTTATTATTTTTGCACAGTATATTACTTCTCATTAACCAGCAGTCCTATTTTGAAACCCCACAAGCCTGCCTAATTAAACAGTGATTCTCGGTTCCTTTTCACCTCACCTTTGGTAAACTTTGCATTCATTACTCCCTCAAATTTAGATCAATCAGCAGATTTGCTGCTTCACGTTTGCATTCTGCTGCCTGGGCCATTCATGTAGATTAGAAATAGGGCTAACGGGTAACTCTTACAAGAACACACTCAATTCTCTCTGCAGCTAAACGTACCAAATTAATCCTGTCTTGAGTACATGTTTCCTACTATTTTAAAATTTCTTTACCTATCTTCATACTTGGCACCCTGGCTTTAAAATACATCCTGTGTGGAAACCCGCCATGGGGAACAAAGCTTTATGTAAACCCCAATGCTGCAAGTGCCACACAATTATAATCTAAGGTCAAACTGTTGCCTTTATTTGCACATAGTTCCATCCAAGCCAGCAAGTACTGTGAAGGAAACCTGTATGCGCAGTTTTGCGAAACAAAACTAGGCTCTGTTATACAAGAAGCATGGGAGGAGGACAGCAGCAAGTGCATGTTTAACTGCACATTTTGTGAAGAAACCCATCTACAGATGACATGGGTGACATACAGCAAGTCAACAGCATGGGGGAATCCCAAGAAACTTTCTGGAACAATCGTGTTAGCACTACAAAATATCACTTTGCAGGACAACAGATGGGAAGTGCAGAGACTTTTCAATGAGCAACATAGTTTGGAATAAAGAACCAATTATCATTGTACCATATTTTTTTTTTCCATTTTTTGAAACAAAATTATCTGACTTCTTAAAGAGATTTTAGAATGAGTTGTTGGAAGGACAGTAAGTGATATCTGTGCAGATGTGATATATACTTTAAGTATCATAAGGGGTAGACTGAATACTATAAAGCAGCTACATGGGGCAACAACAGAGATTGACTAAACCACTTTTCCCCTGCATTATATGTCCATATTTACTCTGGATTTTTTCTCACGTTCACCTTTATTCAAGCTCTAAACTTGGTAATTTAGGGACTTGACTCCTCATTGGTTCTAGAACAGTGCAAAGAGACATGAATTGAGACCTCATTACACCAGGCTTTGGAGATTATCCAGCTTTGAAGACTGCAGGTAAGATGCTTCTTGCCTGAAGAAGCTACTGCGAGATGCCAGCCCTACAGCGACTATTAGAGCTCCCTTAGGGTAGCATGCATAAATGCCAGTGTACCTGCACACAGCATCCTCCTCACACTGGAGGATTAGCAAGGACTGAATGAGAAGGAAACAGAAAAAGAAAAAAGATGGCAGTCCAGTACAACTACAGACACTAGAACTAACTGCTCTCCTTCTCAGGAAAGCCTGCACCCTTTTAAAACCCCATCACATTCAAGATAGCAGGGGCCAGGCTGGCTTTGCACATTTGCTCCTCTCCGAGGTCTGGTAGCATTAGCAATGCAGCTCCACCGCAGAACTCGGATGGGATGATCCAGCAGTGCTTCTCTGACACTAGTTTCAAAACAAGCATGCTTTGCATTTCAACCACTTGGTTAGGGTGTCCTGCAAACTTGTCTTCAGGCAAGTCCTGAGGACCACAGGGCAGTTCCTAAGTATAATACAAACAGATTTTTAAGTGATTTTAAATGTTGATATTTAATATGGGATATAAATATAATAACTACACAACACATGATTTCAATTTCTGACCATTATTAGTGTATGTTAAATAACATGTTTAAAATTGAAGTAATAACAGTATTTATAGACAATTTTCTGAACCAGTAGAGTTTCAGTTGCAGCAAACAGAGAACTGCGATGTTTGCAGGGACGTTGGTAGGCTGTGAAATTTAGCTAAAGGAACAGCTAAATGCCATATGATACTACTTTTCAATGCCATCCATACGTTTCTCAGTCTGCATAAATATGTTTCCTTTCTTTTAATATTCTCACAACTCTTCAACCAGCTGCTAAGTACTAATGCTTCCCATTGGTTTCTCAAGTCAGCAGCTCACAAGAGAACAGCTGTATTTACCGTCTTTTGCTCTTTTTAATCTGTGCTGATTACAGGGTAAGTGGCTAACATCTCTCTCCTGTTCTTTCATTTGCTACCAATCTCCCAGATTTAAAAACATACCTAGATAATTAGTCCAGTATGCTAATAGTGTCAGAACGTAGCTACCATTTTAAACCTTGTTCTCCTACCTCCTTCTGTCCTTAAAAAAAAAAAGAAAAAGAAAAAGAAAAAAAAAAGACCTCACATGGCATGCTTATTCCTGTAATGTAAAAATTGTTTTCTCAGTGAAGATATTGTGAAGTCAGTTCCAACGCCGCTATGTACAAAAACATCCTCAGGGCACAAGTGACTGACAAACAGGATCAGGTGGCATGAAAGGACAACGTGTCTTTTGTAGTGGCAACTTTTTCTATGTGGGCATCAAGGCTTAGATCTCCTGAGGAACATGAGTGCCATGCTGTAGCGATTCTCAGACACAGCAGATGCACACAGATGTACAAATTTCTCATAACAGAATATATGTCAAAGACAAAGCATTCAAATAATCAGGCGGTTTCAGTTCACTGCAGATTTTACCAAGCAAAGGACCAAAAGTCAGCTACGCTGTCATCAGTACAACTCCCTCTAGGACATGCAAAGTAAAAAGGATGCCAACATGTGAGTTGTACCATGGAGCAGCCATGCTCTACATGTACTCACGGTTATTGACCTTCCTGTTGCTGTGCATGGGGCGGGGGGGGGGGGGGGGGGGGGGGGGGAGGGGGGAACAAACAAACAAACAAACAAACAAAACAACTAGAAAGTGTAACTGAAATCTTCTCTGAAAGGTCATCATATGCACAATCAGCTATTTACATTGAAAATACTGGAAATATCAATTGGGCTGGAAAGGAAATAGAAATGGTTAAGGTTGAGTCTTGTATTTTAAATACAGGAGATGTAAAACTGATGTAGCACCAGGGAGAAATTTGAGATAGGTAGCACAAGAACTCAAGAGTACTCTTTTTTATTTAACAAACTAAATGAATGCTTTTTCTGTTGCTGACGAGGCACACGTGCCCACAGATTTCCAGACAGAGCTGGGGTGATGACACTGATGGGCAAGAGCTTAGGAACTGCTGTAGGAAAACATACTCCCCTCATTTCCCTGTGGTTCTGTAGAAAGCCTGGCCATTGTCCTAATCCTTGGGCTCTGCAAGGACAGTGTCACGTTCAAAGGCTGTGGACAAGGTATTGGCTCAGCCTTTGTTCTTATCAACTATTGTAGCCAAACAACTGGCAATAAAACCTGCGTTATGTCCTACGTGCAAAACCAAAAAAATTCCTTCTCTCTAAACACATCTTACGTACAAGAAAACTGGAATTGAGTGCTACTTTCAAAGTAAAACAGGCAAGCATATTTGTACAAATGCTTTTGCAAGGTGTTGTTGAAATAAACACGTGTCAATGTAACACCTTTATTTTAGCATCTCAGCTAACTTCACTCGTGCGGAGCTCCTCAGCCTATTTCTAATTTTAAGGAGTTCTCAAAGTTCAAGACGGCTCAGAAGATTCTAATTTCAAAAGCAAAATGTGTGTTAACAGCAAAAAGACCAGATGAAACTATAACTACTGTATATGCTGACTGTAGCAACACTGAAGTCTGCATTTTATTGCTTTGACTCTGATCAAGTGCATGTAATCAATGAGAATTATTACAAAAGAGTTAGGAAATAATTCTGAGGATACATCAAAAATGCAAAAATTTGAAAGTTAGATGAAGTTGAGATGGCTCTATTGATTTTGAAAAGGTTTGTAAATTACACAGAAACATCGCCCTGTTTTAAAGTGGATCTGAAATCTTTTTAAGCAAGCTCTATTATTATACACAGTTCCCAGTGCAGCCTTTCCTTCTCTGAGCAGACTCATTCTTAGCCCTTAGCCAGCTACACGCGTGCTTGTTTTTGAAAGTTGGAAAAAGGTCCTGTGTTAACTAATGCCAGATAACTATGGTCATTCTCTTTTGGAAGCCTTCTAGACCAGTACTTTAAGGAATATAAGCACAGCCTCAGCAGCTAGTTATCACCCAATATTATTATTTTATTTCTGAGGAAATTTCAATGCATACTGAGGCTGGAAAGAAGGTATTCTACTAAACCTACATAATCACTACCACAGTAATTGCCACCAAATTTGTGACCTAGCCAGTATGTTACTGTATTTTGTTTTTCAAAGGTTCATGCCAATGTTTTATTGTAGTTTCCAGCTATGTGAATTTCCCTATATCAGGCTCAAATCTTATGCAACTTAATAAAATAAATAAATAAAATCACAGTATCCATGAGATCCATACACAACTAAGCTTTACTAAGTCTTGCAGTAAATCAAATCTACATTTTGAATTTTCTGTGAGATCCAAAGAGAACCAAATAACATAGGTGTCTAGCTTTCAAAGTAAACATTTCACAAAGTCTAGTCTAGAGGTTCTATGCTTGATTAAAGATCATAGCATGTCCTGAGTTGGAAGGAGCCCACAAGGATCACCAAATCCAACTCCTGGCTCCACACAGAACCATGCAAAAATCAAACCATATGTCAAACAAAGATGTATGACAGTCACAGGAGTTTTGAAGTGATAGAGGCAAGAATAGAATAAAGTAGGGAATTTCCGATTGAAACTCAAGTATATACATGAGTAGGTGTAATCTAACCAATATCCTTCTCTCTTTTTGGGTATTATTGTAAAATACTCCATAGGAATTGACCCAGACTGAAGAATGTAAGGTTCTGTACTCTGATGTTCCCACCCTGAGCCCTCTGCCTTTCACAGGAACCAGTGAGGTTCACTGTAAAGCACTCTAAGTCTTATTTACCTAAACAACGAAGAGTTGAAGCAAGTTTAAAGTCCTAGACAAATTAAACAAATAAGTATACAAAAATGCAATAATCTCCACAAGAGAAAGACAATCTACCATTGTAAGACCAAGTTTAACTGAGTCTGTTCCCAATCATCTGTCAGATCATTCAGAAATCAAGCATACTTTGTGTTTAATGACATTGACAACAGACAATTTTAAGAAACAATTCTTCAATCTTCTGTCTGATCAACCTAATTAAGTAGTGATAATATCAAACAAAACATCACAACTTTAGTATGTTCCTATAAAACACTGCTATTTTGCCTTGGGATTAGATCCTACTGAAGTACATAGGACAGGTCAAAAAGCTTGCAGTAGGACCAGCGGTATGTATTTAAAGATCAAAAATTGGACTCCAAACTCTGCAGGTAGGGCATTTTTTTTCCATTTGACAATAGATATTTATGGTGATCTAAACACAACAACATCTTACAATTAATAATTATGGAATGAAATAGGATGAATAACATTGAGGCTGACTATCATTTGCAAAGAGTGAAATATTTTAGTTAATATATGTCTTTGTTTGGCAATTTGAGTAGTACTAAGCCTCCTGGCTTCTGCAAATAGACTTTTTTTCAGGGCAAGAGAGTTCTTCTAAGCTGCTTCCCTGCCCCTTATCTTATAGTAGAAGAGAAACAGAGGAACAACATTGTAAAGAATAGTCATTTTCCACTTCACCTTCAAGAACTGTCTCCAAGAATTTTCCTAACCTGTAGGAGTTACTGGATCATCAATTTCAGCCAAATTTCAGTACCTTTAAATTGCATGACTGAGAATTGAGAATGTTACAATGAAGTCCAGAAGATCAGTAGCGCAATACTTCACTATTGGATGATTATGGTGGCTCAGAGAATAAATTTGATCTGTGTGAAACACTTAAAATACACTGAAGCTATATAAGTAGAATGAACATAGTTTTTCAAAAAGGTAAATATAGTGCTAATATGTTATTTGAAATTTGAATGCCCTAATATTTAATTACTTCATTTTCTGTAAACACAGCACAATTATTATTAAAGGGATTCAATTATGATTATTAAAAATATTACAGGTAATTACAGAAGACCTTAATTGTAAAGATGAACTCATCTTCACAAGAATAATATTTTCCCTATGTACTGAAACTATGCCTTTATTTCTATTAACGAGGTGCATAATAATGACTCTGGCCATTTGAAAACTTAAAAGTCTGTAATTGAACAATTATTAGTGTCACACTGCCTTAAGGGCACTATTTATCAAGAGATTTACATGATGGGCAATTATATCCACTCAGCCTTGAAGGATAGATAATAATATCTTCTGATGGAAACAAATTACCCTTTATATTTCATTTTTAAAAAAAAGTTAGAAGTTTAGCATCTCTATTTTATTAGTTAGATGTTCCATACCAGAGTCTTTCAGAAGACTTGCTTTTCTGCTACAGTACAATAAAATTGCCAGCATCAATTCATTATGTTAGTTACCCCATCATACAGAGGAGGTAGGGGGAAAAAAACAAAACAAAACAAAATTTTTTTAATTCATGTCTTTGACCTATTATGTTTTTTTTGTTAAACTTTCATTATGTAAATAGTTTTGTAACTGTTACTTCTGAAAGACAAAAGAAGCTTAATGAATACACAGATCTTCCAACTTCTGCACGTATTTAATTACAAACTTACCTATTATTTAAATGATTACTTAAATGTCTTTAACAGATTGGCATGTTAAAAAATGCAGACATCCAAGCCTTTGACCTTTCTTTCTTAACTGCTTTTCAAGTCTTCAAGAGGTATAGACATAATCCTCGCCCCTCTTTCCCCAAATGTAGCTTTATCTCCCCCAAATTTATGAGGAGGGGAAAACAAGTAAAGAAAAAATAAAGCACACCATTGTAATCACCTCAAATAAGAAGTGTTATTAGTGGATACATTTTGTAAGGTCCAAATCCTAAAGCCGGGTAAAAAGAACTTTACGAATATAAATGCAAGATTTCTAAATGCACAGGATTTTTCTTTTATTTTGTGTTAGTTTTCCAGCTGAGACTGACTAAGTTCAAGGAACCTGATTAGACTGAGCAGGTTGTGATTTGAAGGAGAAACACTTAAGTACAGGAGCTTCAAACCCTGGCAGGACACCAATCCAGAGCCTGAAGGATACCACACAGTAACAAAGGCATGTAGGTATGTTTTTCCCTCTATCTAAAGTGCAGAGTGATTAGTTCTGGAACCATTCATTAAGCCTTCACACTGTGTGCTTTAACTACTGCCTGTCTCTGAGGAGATGAACAGCAAACTGGCAATCTTGCGATAGATTTTTAGATCAGAAAGGTCCATATGTCTCCTTAAAACATTTCCAACAAAAATAATCAACTTAGAACTCGCGTGGAAGGCCAAAACCCAGAAATACAGTCTGCCACAAGGAGAACAGAGTGATCTGCAGCATTAAAAACATCCTGTGCTCTACTCCAGAAAAAATAAAAACATGCTGTAACCAGTAGAGCCATCCTTTTGTGGTAGATAGGGCAGTGTCTAGCAGAGCACTGCCTAGTACTAACGCATAGCTTATTTACTACAAATAATCACAAGCTAGATATAATTAGGAAATTAATTATTTATTACATCAAGATTACTATGACTGTTCAATGCTTCACAAGAAGATAGGACAGTCATTAGCCACCTTTTAAGAAGGACTGAAGAGCCACTTTAGGCATAAAAAGAATTCTTTCCCAGTAAGTCTCTGGGATCTGTCACTCTCATTATCCTTGGCAACCCAAAAGAAATGAGAACCAAGGCTGTACATTCTGTTTTTGGAAGACTTAATCCACATGCTTCACTGACACATTGCTATTATCAAAGCCTGAAATGCTCTTCATGTGTTATTATTTGCGTTAAACAAAACACAGTGGTAAACACTTCATTCTTTTCACAAATTCTGTTTCTGTCAGCTCAACCATTATTGTTTTCTTCTTGTCAAGTTTCAGCAAATAGCCTGCTAAAACGCTATCTGCAACTTAATTAAAACACACATTATTAATGTCATGTTTATATGGGAAGTCTTTGGCAAAATAAGTAGCCTCTAGCTTTTGAAGGAATCGCAATTAAGTCTGTCAATATGTACTAGTTGCTGAAATACATGAAGAAAACAAGACTAAGTGAAGCAATTTGACCTGCTTCAACCACATCTGCATAAAATGGCATTTCACAGAATATCTGATCTAGAAAACTACCGATGGATTAATTACCAGTAACTGTCAGTTGTGAGACATAATGCTAAACTAAAGGTGCTAGATTATTTAAAGCTGATTTTCTTTAAACAAAATAGGTAAAATCCTGTCTTGATTTAGATACATAGGAACTTTAGCACTAGTTCCAATATAAACATACTTTCTTTGGATTACAGAAGATGTAATCCTAATATAACTACGGCACTAGCAGTGGCTGTTCAATGCCCAGCTGAAAGCAGCCCAGAATTCCAACGTGTTTTTTTTTTTGTTTTTCTTTTTTTTTTTTTTTTTTTGGGGGGGGAGGTTGGATTTTTAATAACTGAAAAGTCTGAATATTGTAAAGGGACTATCAAAATTTATGTTGAAGAAACTTTCCTTTCCAATAGGATTGCTCTCAGGACCATTCCACATACTACCTTTCAAATATTTCTAAACTACATATAGGGTTAAAGAAACAGGTACAAAATTGCAGAGAAAGAGACCCACCCCACATTAATTTGCAACCTGTTTTAGACTTCTTGTGTTTATCAGTAAAATGCAACATCACTGAAAATCCTTTCTCCTCACCAGTACAGATGACACCATGCTTTGCCTATCGTACTTGTACTTGCCTTCACCTGGAAGGGGAACCCTGGGGAATGAGAGGGAGAAAAAGCTCAAGAGGGCTTCTCCCCCTGGGGATGTGCTCCTGGGGGCAGGGGTGGCCTCAGCAGCTGAGAGGCTGTGCCAGAGCACTGGGGATGGTGCACACTCACCTGGTGGGGAGCACATTCAGGAGGTGGATTAAGGAGGTTCTTCAAATGGGTTTGATTAGCCAAGTGTTAGAGAACAGAAAATCAGTGAGAATTTCCTTCTAACTCAAAAAGTAACTCTGAAATATTATCCAATAGGAAATTTCTTATATATATATATAGTGTTATATATACATAAACATATACAAGCATCGACCTGTCAGTATAAACATTAGCAAGCCAAACAATGCCACTGTTTGGGTACTGTGCATCTCACACCAGCTCCACCATTTTCAGTTCGGGCTTTTTCCCTTTTCCTCCAGCAAGACCGATGAGAAGATATATTGAGGTTTGATTCAGTCAGTGTTATAATGAATGAGGTCAGGAATGAAAAACCCTCAGCATATCTTTCTCAGCCCCCTACAAAGTGGGGTCACGTAAAAGGGGCAGGTGCACACAGGTGTACTCGATGGGGAATGACCAGAAAGGCCGGGAGAGCGGCAGCAATGAGGTGTCGTTAATGAACTGTTCTTTTCAAGGTCCCAGTAGACAGCACTGCCTGTAGCACAGATAAGGTTTACCAACCACAGCTGAAGCAGAGGGAAAGAGGGAAGTTGCAGAAGTGTCCTGTAAGCTCATGAAATGGAAGCACAATGGCAAGGTAACACAAGCACAGTCAGACACGCAGCACTCCTGCTGACTGCATGTGCCTGATAGGTCTATGAAAAAAGTTTTTCTTCATCCACTGGCTTTGTGAATGCCAACATCTAGTTTTATGGTTTTGAACTGCATAAAATCATAAATGTTATTAAAAAATGAAATTATTATGCAATTTAGAGTGAATAAAACATTAAACCACTGGCAGAAAGAAAAGAAAGGCATTTAAGCAGAACATTTTGAAGCAGATTCAGTGTTTCTTTTTTTCCTTTTTTTTTTTATTTTTAAGAAAAAGTGTTTGAAAGCTGGCATTTCCATCTGAGCTTTTGTTATTTTGAATTCCCATACTGGTCTGAAAGAAAATAAACACCAAAGCTTCCACTGTTCCCTGGGATGGAAATCCCAAAAGCTAATCTGCTCCTTTGTTAATAAATACATATCATAATAACTGTACTGGCAAGAATTACAGATTGCCTACTAAATTTTAGATGATTTAATATTGTCTGTATCTTACTGTTTCTCCACATATGTACCAAATAGAGGATAGAGAACAGAACTCTCATTCATTGTGACCAATTATATCTTTATTCACCATCACCCCTTTTTTGGGACATAAGAAAAACAATCTATACTTAAGGCAATTCTGATTTCTTGAACAAAATAACTGTACAATCTTTTTGTTTGTTTTTATCTCCAAACCAAAAACTTCTTGATATGGAACATGTTTGGAATTAATATAAGAGTGGAAGCTGACAACTGCATCCAACCTCACAAAATAGTCACATTAGCAGGATGTTTCCAGTAAAGATAATTAAAACTGTGAGCATTTAAACAGTGTTAACAATAAGATACAGAATTTTATAAGCAGGGAAATGACTTGTGATTCCATTAGTACTGATTTCAAATGTTTTCAGACTCAAGCCCTCCTTACACTATAATTTCTATCAGTGCTGTGATGCACACCTGTGACAAGTGCAGGTCCCAGTTTTTCTGATATAGATATAGCCAGACACGAAATGATAATGACTCTCCGGGTGCCTTCTGTAATAACACCCATGCAGAAGTTTTCAGAAACTGTGAATACACTGAAATGTGAGAAAACTTGGGAAAGTCATAATCTCATCACAGTTTGGTATGACAGTAGCAGAAAAAAATGATTTTGTATTTCCTGATTTATGAACGTTCAGGAACGATGAAAACACCTGCAAAACTCTGCCTTATGAAACAAACCCAGGGAAGCTCAAAACACATATTTTTCCTTAATGTTTTCTTCAAGAACAAACTCTTGCAGCACATTAGATGAAATTCTAAGACCCAGTGAATACAATGACATAACTCTTACTGATTTCAACAGAGAAACAATTTCATCTCAGGCTCACTCACGATGGCCAATACTCGTGTATTCCACAAGCTACTAATAGTGCATGACTGCTCAGAAACAAGAGGGATGCAAAACGAACCTTGCAGGGATCAAAAATGTGGAATAAGATGTTATACACTTCAAAAAATACACAGTAGTTGGATTAAGTATTAAATATAACTTATTATGTGTTCAAGAACCATTTGATGATAAAACACAATACTCTATATTTGCAAATACAAGATAGGATTCTGGGGTTAGAAACAAGCAAGTACCTGAAATACCTCTAAAAAGATGGAATCAGTGCTATATTAGTTCACACTATAGTATTATTCAATGTTTTTGATAATATGAGACAGGAAACCATTTTATAATGAAAGATGAGGTGACCTCTGAGAAAAAAAAACAACAACTATTTAATGTCTTTTAATTATACTTCATCTTTATATTCAGTCATGGGGCAAGAATCACTTGGCAATGGAAACGTATTTGCTAGGTGTGGGGGAAAAACATGGAATGTGGGTAGTACAAAAATTACAGTAGATTAATGTAAATAAAGACAGAAAATTAAACCTATATTAACTGTAGATGATTAAGCTTATCAATGCTGAGATGTTACCAGAGAACAATTTCAAGCAGCAAATAGACAAATAATTAATTAGACATTTTCCCACTTACATTAGCCAACTGTAGGCCCATACTATTAAAATAACAGTAAATTAACAATCACAATTTCTATAAATTGGAGCATTGCAAAATGTAAGAGTGGAATGCATAAAACACATCTTGCTAGAGCCTATTTTTCACTTAAATGTTGGATCGACATTTCAGTGTGAGTAACTAATGGACAGATATGATCAAGTACAAACAAAGGCTTCCCTCTATTCTCTGTTATGAATTCCGTTTAACTGTAAGAGTCATTAAAAACAAGAGAGTCACTAAAAACAACCCCCCAAATTATTGAAATTGCCCAGGTAAACAAAGTCATCATAAATGAGAACAAAATGAAATATTGAAGCACACGCTGAAATTATCATCCAAGAACAACTCCAACAAGCTGCCTCTGATTACTGTAGTACCCACTTAGGAACAGTCTAGGTGAAGCCATAAATGCTGAGAATGAAAAGCTTCTTTGCTTGCCAAAGTGAGTATCGACCAAAATCGTGCAATACCCCAAACACTAGTTCAGCAGTAACTTAAAAAGAATCCTTGATCAGGTATCTCTTTTTCTTTCTTTCTTTTTTTTTTTTTTCCTCTTTTCCTCAGATTGCCTGGTTACAGATATCCAATTGCAAAAGATAACTTACAGCTTTAAAATTTCATTTTCACTAGTAAGAAAAAGTAGAAAAGCTTTCAGAAGAAACCAAGTATTTCACTTTTATTAAATGCTCCCTTCAAAGATATATTCACAGGAAGGCAAATTCCAAACTGTGTTCATGCCTTGAAAATCTTATATTAAACATTTTTCACTCTACCAGAAGAGCAAAGCAGATAATATTTTATCTTAAAGAATATCTGACGGGCCAGCCATTCACCTTTTCTGAAGTATATATTATTCTCTATGGGAGCAAAATACTCTTTTTTTCCCACATTCTAAAAATGTTTACATCTCCTCCCTATAATGAATTAGTGCAACAAATACTTCTTACAGAATAAAATATATTCTTATTATTTCCTAAAAGGAAGACAGGAAAATTATAGGCATTAGAATATTTCAGACTGAGGAATGACTTGACTGAAGTGATGTTTGAGATGAGACAACTGCCTCAGCTCTCTGAGCTGTAGGTCTACTTCTATTTTTGTGCGAATGTTTTAGGCTATCAAAAAGCCCATTCTAACACAAAGCTGTGAAATTACACTAAGTAACTTTTCAGAAGTGCTACTCTTATAATCCCATGGAAATAAATGAATTAGAAACGTTTTATAATGCTAAGTACATAGAGTCCAAATGTAGGCAGATAAATTACAGTCTATTCACATGCACAAATACATGCTATTAAAAAAAAAAAGCCAAGTATCTAGCTCAGTGTCGTTGTAACAATGAATGTAAGCAACATCAAGTAAAAAATAAAAAAAATGTTTGCAGTAATGAGCATGCTTAAAAGAAAGGAAAAGCAGGACCAAACAAGAAATAAAGAAATGCTCTCAAACGTCCTCCCACACACACAGAGAATGGTCAGGCTTACTACGCCTCTCTGATTTCTCAGGGTAGCTCAGTGTGCCGAGTGTTTCACAAAGCCCAGTGAGACAATATGCCTGTTCTCTGAATTACCCTCATCACTCAAAAGGTACAAGTTGTGTTTTATTTGGTATGACAATGTTTAAGTGAAAAGCCATAGAATGACTGGTAAGTGGGTTTATTGGAAATTGCAACAAGTGCTTAAATATTTGGATTATGCCTCAACCTAAATCCACCAGTAATTGCTTACACCTTAAGGCTCTAAAATAATTCAACAATAAGGTTTCAAGTATCCTTGAATAAACTCCATTTCTTCTTCATCTAAAATATATCCATCTGCTTTGGGTTCTTCACTACTTTATGCATTGTGTGAAAATTTTATCTGGCCTATGCAAAGTCAGTGCAGTCGTATGCTTCTGGAAGCATTTCACATCCCTTTTGCCCAGTACACATCTAGGGCAGAATGGGATCAAACACACTGTGGGCTGACAAGCATGTAATTGTAGTTTGTTTTGGTATTTATAGAATAAAACCACCTGAAATTAAATTCTTTCTTACAAGTGGAAGAGATCAGGCAATGTTTGCTCTGCATTATCTGAGAAGTATTTATAAGCCTTCAAAAGCACCTAGAACAGGGACAACCTTTCAGAAAACGTTGAGACTCAAAAAAGGGTACTCACATTGTGGTGACTGACAAGGGAAACTAGAATCACTCAGCCTATGGAGGGAGGCTTCTGGCTAGAGGAGATATGCTGCAAGAGAAGAAAACTAAACTCAGATTAAGTCGATACACTGGACTTCATTAACCAGTGAGATATTTTTCAAGCTTCTTCATTAATAGGCACGTATTCAAAAAAGGACAGAGTTGTCAGCAGAATTTCAAACATTCTAGAACACGTCCTACATACATGACAACTTTTATAATTCAGGAAAGGCAGGTCTAAATCTAGACTGTCTTTCTATTTAACTGTCTGATGCGACTGACCTTTAGATTAAATTTGCTAGGGTAGATTTCCCATTAATATTAAATGATACCCAAAAATTTACCTCTGAACTCCACATTTGGATTTCTTTGGGCTCTTGATGATTAATGTGCTCCAGTTATTTACTTAGCCTATTAATACAAAGATACCTAAACCAGTATCATGACCAGCCTACCAATTTCAAAACTGGCTGAATTTTAATTACTTACGTAATACTGAAGACAAAACATTTTATTAAATGTTCTCAAGCAAAACATGTATCTTGAGCCCTTGCCACATATTTCCTCTTAACAAATAAACATACACATGGTCAGGGTGGCGGGACAGCATGATCCTGCTTCAGAAGGAAGTCATAATACTGCAATCAACATTCCCTTAGACTCGTCATCCCACAGAATTCAGCAGAAATTCTTTCCATACAGTATGGAAAGAAAGGATGCCAACAAAGTGTCCATGCATACATGTGGAGAAATAATGACAACTGAAGAACTACTTACGGGTGTGCTGGGAAGCCCCACATAGCCCCATTAGCAGTAAGTGATGCTGGTGGAAGGTCTATATTTTCTATATTCCACAGCCGTATGGCCAGCCAAATCTGAGGACCCTGCCAGTAATGCCTGCGTGCTAGTTTCTATACTATCTGAGAAACTCTCAGCCTCTGTAGCATTTTACCATGTATTTAGATAATGCATGCAAACTGAAATCCAAAATTTTACAGGAGTCAGTAAGTCAAGAGGTTAAATTTCACAAACAACATGGCATGCAAAGTATATGCAGAAATGCACACAAATAAAAAAGTTGCATTTCCCTATGAATACCCATTGGTTAATTTTATTTTACAGAAATTAAAAGTGGGGCCTCCCAAATCCATGAGATAGATACCCTGGTCATTTTATTGACAAGAAATATAAATCAAAGAACAGCTCAGCTCAGCAGCTCAGCTTGACAGAAGCTTTGGGTTACAAGCAGAGAAAAAAAAATAATATAACTCATACAGCATGTAATCAATAGCCTAAAAATGACATCCTAATGCCTTCAAAAAATAATAAATCCAAGTATAGAATACTGCGTATTTATTTCAGTAAGTCCCTTGGCTCAGTACCAATATATTAGCTTTAAGGCAGTATTTTAGAAATTATTTATGCTTTCTTTCAAAAGAATAGGCTACACATTATTACTAGCATACAAAACACACTGTTTTATATTTCCTGTACCTGGTAACAATTCTAGGACACAGAACTTTTCAAAAAAATAACACCCCCACCTCCAAAAAAACAAAACAAAAAAAAAAAAACCTGCAAGCTAAATAGCTCTGTTTGAATTACCATTGTGTTTAGGTTTCAGTTAAGCAAATGAATTTCATAAAAACCTTAAACCAATTGATTTCCCCCTTTAGGAATCAGTCAAAGAATGTATTTTTATGGTGGACCTTAGGCACTGAATCATGATTAGAGAAGCAAACAAGCATCAAAACGTTCACAGTACCACAAGCTATTTTCTTCTCTCCTGATTCTTAGACAGTTATTACTTTTGACAACGAATTACAGAGAAATATTCCTGTAGGTATTTGAAAGTACGGAGACATTCATTATTAACAGATTTTTTTTTTTTTACCTTGGTAAAAATATTGTGTCAGAAAGTACCTCTCAGGGAGCTTGAGGGAGAGGAGAGAGAGGCTGGACTTCATGTATGTTGTATCAGAGGTTTTAAAGATCACCCAGCTTTTTTTTTTTTAATTCATTATTTATTTCAACTTTTTTAAAAAAAATATTTTAGTGACCGCTGATGAACTTCACATATTTTCCCTGTACAAATAATCTACAGAAACTGTTGGCTGAAAAACTTGCCCTGATATACACAAGTAAGCTTGTACCTTCACAGTAGAATACATAAATTTATGCACATTATTATATATATTTTTCTATTTTGCAGCATACTGCAGATCATAATCTACAAAACTTCAATTAAATTATGTGACAAATCACTTTTTTTTTTTTTAATCTTATTCTAACTTCTGTTTTCTCTGAAAACAGTAAGAACTTGAGGATATACATAGATGTTCCAAGTATTTGGTAGTATATTTTTTTTTCCTTAACTATTCTTATCAAAGCTTAGTGGTGAGAAAATGTGAGGAAAGACTTACCACTTCAGTTCACTGCCAGATGGACTATTCCATATACCTCTTTCCCAAAATAGCATTAAATTTAGTTGATTCGCTTAGAATATGAAACAGTGATTTTGATAGATGAGGCATGAGCCAGAACAAAGTAATCTGAGAAAACATCAGGTTCTTTTACAAGAACAAATTGTAGCCTGATACATAATATCTCAAGATTTGATGGTAAATTTTCTTCGCAATAAGTGTAGCTATTGGATCATTTACATGACTGATACTGAAAAATGGAACCACCTGCACTTGGGATGAATGTTTTAGAGTCTCACTCTAAATACGTTAATGGAGCTGCTCTTTGAAAGTTAGTTAACAACACTGTCAAAAAATCACACTAAATTCACACTATTGTTTTCCAGCTATTGCTGGTAAACAGTTTAGGAAAACTGTTTTACTTATCTTTAAGTGGGGATTTTCAGGTATTAAAAAAAAAAAAAAAAGGCATTAAAATAAAAAGCCTTACATTTCTTGTAGCCCTTAGGAAGGTTTCTTGTTCTTTAATCTGAAATATTTTCATGTTCATAACATGACAGGCACCTTCACATCATGTTCCTGTTAGAAATAAGACCCTAATTTGACTCATGTAATTTCAAATCAATATACTCTTCCAAATGAGATAATGTGCCCATCGGTTTTCCTGCTACATCCACTTGTGCAGCATGAGCTTTTACCATGGCTTAGTTACACAAATCAAGAGTTCTGTCTGTACCCCATATAAAAACAGCTTGTACAATAAATAAATAAATAAATAGATAGATAGATATTTCAGGATTCTGAAAACTACTTGTAGATGCACAAGGCTGTCAGATGTCTCATGATAACGAATATGATTATGATTCTTTTTCCATCATTTTCTGACAGAAGGAAACTGAATACCACAGAAGTCCTCAAATTATAGTACATAATTTGTAGGTATATAGATTTATGCAGTAATATCGTAAAACAAATGCTTATTTTACCCTTGAAAAGTGTTTTGATTTGTATTTTATACGAAATTAAACAACTGTTTCATCAGACAGTTGTTCATATTACATTAAAGTGCAGGAACATTTAACATGTACAGTAATGTTTATGATTGTACACCACTTTACCAAATGAAGAAAGAAGGAGCACAAAATAATGCAACTAATTCTAAAAAAAATTAACCTTATATTTTCTTAATCTGTTATGGGGGGAGGAAGGGATTAAGTCTGCAAAGTCATTATAGATATACGGTCCAAAAATACAGTCAAAACTAGGTTTTATAGATCGAGGTAATACTTTTTATGAGACCAACAGGTTTGGAAAAAGCAGACAAGTTTTTTGGCACACAAGTCCTAGTTAAGGTCTGAAACAAAAGGAGAAAAGTATAAAGCAAACTGTAATTAAGACATTGAGAACAATTACTCAGAATATCATTTAATATGTATTAGACTACACAGGAGAAGAGGAAGGTGTACCTGGGGAGTCAAAGAGACTCAGCACGGAGGAGAGGTGGTTGCCTTTCAGGGGCAAGAGCTAGAGATAATTTATACCTGGTGGAGCAAGGTGACCTCAATGGCCGGTGGGGGCAGGCAGGGGGTGCAGGTAATGGGCCAGCAAAATAGCACCTCCAGTGAGGCTATAGCTTTTGGTATCTACTATGTTATGAATTGGAGTTTCTAGACTTGCAAAAGTATTTTGTAGGTCATTCTTTAATTAAGTCAGAGCAGTTGCTTCCAACCTGAATTTTGCTTTGAAGTTTGCTGCTTCTGTTTCAGACCTGAAGAACTACTTCTGTGCCTGAGAGCTTATCTGCTTTTTTTCCCAACTATACTTAGTCTAATTAAAGATGTTACCCCTACCTGTAAATCTCTTAATTAGCAACTCTATGGATTTGCTGATGGCAAGTGCAAGAGTGGATCATTCCACTGCTATCAAACCAACAGGGAATTAAACTAAACATGCTGACATGTTATTTCTTCATTTAAAAACACAGTAACACCTTTTCCTTTCTAACAAGACTAAGACTTCAAAATGCTGCCCTACAAGAACATAACATTCTTGTGATGTCTAAGGGACCAGTGAGCTCATGCTGTAGTGGCTGCAGAACAATAAAGAAATGTAGTTAAAAATCTCTTTGAAAGTTTCTCTGGATTGCAGTTGTCACAAACACAGAAAAGATGAGATAGAAGAAGTGACATCTGGAAAGAGTTAAAACAAAGCTGAACTCATTGAAGAATAATATGTTGTTAGTGAAATGGAATAGGACATAAAATAGTAATGTTGTTGGACAAGACAAAGGGAGAGTAAACTCTGAGTTGATTGGCATACTGTTGAAGAGGTTAGCTCTCCATGTCCAGTACATATTCCCTACAGAAGATATGCAGGAATGCAAATCAAAGCAAAATTTTTTCACTCTTGGGATTTAAAAACTTCCATTGAAGTATCTATCTTCTCTCCACTTTAAAACCAAAGCCAGAAGACTCAAAGGGCAAAACAAGCAGATGGGATGTCGTGAGTGACGTGAGGAACAACTGAATTGTTTGTTGAAGCACTGTACGTACAATGATGTGCAAAGATTTAAAATGATGAAGGGAGGCTATTGAGCTCACCTGAGAAATTCTACCATTAAAGAGAACCTTCTCCACCCACCTCCCAAAGAGAATTAATCTGTTATTAGAGAACAGAAATTTCATAATTTCACTGAAATATCCTTTAGAGGCTCTCAAACTTTCAGTGCTAACATATCACTGGCTTTACTGCCTTGGTGGGGGTAAGGGTGGGGAGGAGAATATACAGATGCTCAATTATTAAACTCCAAAATAACAGTGACATGAAGCTTAACGAATATTTTTAGGTAGCTATACAGAAGATAAAATGTATCAAGGCTTTATCTACTACTTTGTGTGTGTGCGTGTGAAAAAGAGTTAAGCAGTCAAACAATAAAAACGTAACTGTATGTTCAAGGGCACAGAGCACAGGCATGCAACCAAAACCCAATGGACTAAAACCCTTCTGGAAAATCACCACACCAGGCGTACACAATGAAAGACATCACAGAGAAGACCAATAAAGCAGCGCACATTTCAGTGGTGACTGTCTCTTGCAGTGTGGTATATTAAATCCCTATGAATCCTTGCGCACTACAACATAATTCTCCCTCTTTCTAGAATACGACTGCCATATACTCTGAGTTCAACAAGTCAAATATTCATTGTGGCAATTTGGAAAAGTTATTACAGATTGAATCTCATGAGTCACGGGCTCAGAGGACTTCCTAAAAACAGCTGATGTCCCTTTTTGGCATGGTAAAGAAGTGTACCAAACAACAGCTGCCACTGGTCACAGAGAGCGTGCTGTACCATGGCTCCTGAACTCATCTATCAGTGTTGCTTCATCCCCTTCTACACAATATGTTATTTATTCTTTGATCTAAAATAATAATTAGAAAATCTGTGTATTCATTCTTCATATTTTCAGGTATTTTAAATCTTTAACTTGCATAATTTATGGATCTAATCTTTACAAGAGTAGCCCATGCTGCCACTTCTCCTGCTAGCCTTTCTTCAATAAAAATAAATAAATAAATAAGCACTTCATTAACATTCACTTTGTGAATTATTGGGTCAACAATGGCTCAAACAAACTCTGGATCCCCATATGCTATAATTTCTCTAACATTTGGATTCAGACAATACAGTCTGGGTGCATCATTTCTTTTAGTATTTATGGGAGTCCCATGTGTTAATTTTCACTTAAACACAGCAAACTAAGCTTGTGAAATGGTTAAAGAAATGCATTGTAGAAACCAGTGATTCCAGAGCAAGAGCTGACAGTGCTGACTTAGAGTACTGTATTAATTTGAAAATGGGCAGGAAAAAATAACAATGTATGATTACCGTTCTTACTTGTCACATATTTATCACATAACATGCATTAAACACCTTTGATTGCCAGGTTAAATAACAACAACAACAAAGTATAGCTACCTTCTCCATTCAGGCTTTCTATTAAAACAAGAAAACAAAACAAAACAGATGAAACTCTAACCACAAAATGCTAAGAAGGTGATTGGATAAAAGCAGTGCAAATGATGAAGACGCTGTTTATTTTAATCTGAACTCTGGAGCTTCTCTGCCATTTTCTTTCCTCCTATGAGAATGACCGTTCAATATTTTATATTACAGGTCAAGTGCAGTTTCGAAAAGAGGTGAATGAAATTCAGCAAAAGGATTCCTAAGATAAGATTCCCCAAATTGAAATATGCATACAGTGTTATGGCAACACCTTAAGATGGTAGGCAGCAGAAACTTAGTTACTGTGTCTGGTCACTGTAAATACTGACAGACACAAGAAATAGGATCTTGACTCTATCTACATAGAAATGAGCATTGACCAAAATACAGGATCAGTTCCAGCTGCTGCTTGGCCACATGCTGAGATAAGAGAATCCAGATGCAAAGTTCCTGACTTGCATACACTAAGAGAGGCGAAAGCCAGATCATCCAGGGGATCAGTGCCCTTCTGGAGAAGGAGCTGGAGGCCAGCTGGGCCTACTGAGACTTAAGTAGAGGCAAGTGGATCTCACTTGGTTTTCTCTGCATAGCAACTCACGTCCTTTTTATCTGGTACTAATGCTCGTTTCTGGCTCCTTTCTTTCCCACTAGTCTACACTTGAAACTACTTTCCCCACCTTCCTTGCTTGCACACCCACACTTCAACAGGCATTGACAACTTTGATTTGATCTGTGCCTTACACAGCTTCACCCATCAAGGTGACTAAATCCTAGTTTGCAGGTCAATTACTTCTTCCTGGAGAAATCAGAGTTAAACTCAAGCTGCTGATGAAGTGACTTACTTGCCTGTTTTACATAGTTAACTTTTACCAGAATTTCTAGAACATATCCACTATGACTTGACAGATAAAAAATAATTTCTCATGGTGTTCTCTCAGGCACATCTGTCCTATTATTTATTTTAGTCAGTGTTGCTCCCATACCTACCTAGTGCAGAAGCTTCTGTTCCTTGCTCACAAGGGTCTCTGGTGCATGCTTTTAACAGATGTCTTCCCATAATTGTCATCTGCATGAAGCCCCAGTGAGATGATAATCATCCCCGCAGCTTTCAGCTTCCTCTAAGAATCTTCTCTTGCTTAAAACTTCTGCTCAGCCTCACAAAAATCAAACTCTTTTTAACAACAGAGCCCTTCTGTCAAGCAAGTTCTCCTGATTTTAAATTTCATCCCTTTAATGAGTTTATAAAGACATTAGCCAAACTTTCTTTTGAAAAGACCATTGTCTTTGATCCACACCTCTCTGCTACAAAGCCTTCTTACTAACTTTTGAAAAAGTTAAAAAAAAAAAAAAAAGAGCTACAACAACAACACGAAACCTCACAGTCTCCAGCACAATAGATGCAGTAATCTCCAGATGTCAGTTTATCGATCACAGGACTAGGGTCAGATCCCCTGTTCTCAGAAAGGAGGCATGGAAATCCCTGTACGTTGAGAACAGAGCAGCCCTGAAGCACACTAGGGCATGCTCACCCATCTTCAGAACTCAGGATCCTTCCTCCAGGCTCCATGGAACTACAGTGATGACACGTAGTTTCCACCACAGTCTAAAACTGGAGTACTCACAAAAGAAGTTACAGAGCTTAAATCAAATCCTTCCTCATAGCCCAAGGGGATTCAAACCATTATCTCTTAGCTTTCCCAGGAATATCCTGACCATTGGACCACGGTGTTATCTGCAGCTGCAGGTAACCACACACCCTTTACAACCCCTATTAAGGTTCTAACACACGATCCAGAGGAATCCCAGGCTCAGCACAGATGGGGAACAAACAGGAAGAACCACCCACTACTCAGTAGAAAGAGGCCACCTCATGTTGTTGTCCCTCCTCTCCTAATTCATTGATGTGCAACCCCAAAACAACCTTGGGAGCAGGAACTGGAACAGCCAACGTCATTGTGTCTCTCCTCCAGATGACAGGATTCAAAGACTAAATTGCTCAGAGCTGGGCTGGTGCCGTTGCATGCACAACACAACACCTCAGGACCTTCCAGGCCAAAACAAAGGTACCTGGTAAATTTAGGCCCAGTAAATACACGGTGGCATAGGTGACTGTGGACTACTGAATTGCCATGTTTAAGTGCCAGTGCTGAGTGTTTCTTCATTTAGAGACCCTACTTTCTACTACAGTGTTTCCACTGCTTCCTATTTCCATGCTATTTCTCAAGCAGCAGGCCCTAATTACGCTCTCCTCTCTCAGAGTGCCCAAGCTGGGTGACTGTCTAGCTCTGGGGAGCTAGATTAGATGGACCCACTCTACTACGACTTGCTTCTTTTCTTTCTATCATCTCGCTAGGAAAGATGCATCATATTTTGCTTCCCATCTTTGCTCGGTGTTTACCCATCTGATCATTGCTGCAAAAACACCTGAAAAAAATCACGCACAAAAAGATCTCTAAGGAGCAGAAAGTGTTGAAGCATTCTATGGTTTTTATCATTAGCAATATAAATGCTCAAACACATCTTTCTCCTGTCCTATTCTCCTTACTTTCCAACATAAATGGCAGAGATGCTCAGTTTTAAATCTAGCGCAAGGTACCAGATGTGCTCGACTAACAGCACTGAATCTAAAGAATAGTATTTGGGTAAAAACAACATATACCATATTAACATACCTCTATGCCCATATTTTAATTTTGTAGAGTTTTATTGATGTGGGTTTCTCACAGAAGATTCACCATGTACAATTCAAGATACCTGGAATCAGTTTAAACATAACACACTGTGAAATCACAGAGAGCTCTGCACAACAGAGGTAGCTTGAGATATACTTTATGGAACTACAACATAAAAGCAGCCTCACTAAAGCCAGCTGGAGAGAAAAACAAAACAAAACAAACCACAAACACATTTAAGCATGTATTCAGGCGTTTACTAGACTGGGGACTACTTCCCTATTAGAAATGAAAACAACCCCAATGTGAAGACGAGTATTAAGTCAAGCTCAATATACTAAATACTCATGGCATTTTGGATTATTAATTCTTTCTGTAGCAAAGAGAATAGTCACAGCATAAGACATGATTGTAGAAAAGTTTTAGAGGTGGCCTGGCTAATGTTCTTGAATGTAAGGTCATGTACAGTGAAAGAGGAAAGCATCCCAGCTATTTAACTGTTGGCTGATACCTTAAAACAGCACAGAACTTCAAGTGGGACTTAGCCAATTACCAACATCAAATTTATCACCTTAATAAATGACATGACACATTAAGTATGAAAGCCCACTTCAAACTGGACACTTCAAAGAAAGTCAGTACCTTCTGACTGCCCGTACCAGATACGGAGTCTATTTAATATTATATGATTGTCTCATCCAGATTTCTTATGGCTCTGTAACCATCAGAAAATCCACAAAGGGGCTAATTGGCTGGATTCTTGTCTACATTCTTATACTTCGGATTAAGGTGCAAAGGTAGATTATTATGAAGGCAATTTCTATAAACCCCTGGTAGCACATGAGGAGGAGCTCAGTGTAAAAAGAAGTCTGCAAATTTTAGTTTTAGTTTCTCCTGCTAAAACATACAACAGTATTGCTAAATGTCCAGACACTAGGACTAAATATTTCAAATGACTTAAGAGTGAAAGTTTAATCAACAAAGGCGGCATTTATACTTGGGAAAATGAGTCTTATTTAAAGTTAATGGCTGTAGGAGACTAAATCCATTTTGAAAACAGGACTTTGAATGCATTTAAGTGAACAGAACTGAGTTAGCCCTGCTTCTGTTTGGACAATACACCGTGGAAGTGATGCATGTCCAAAAAGCTCCTATTTTCTGTCAGGCTCTAGCTGAGCCACCACAGTGTGTGGGTGCTGCAGCAGTGCAGGGAACCAGATGAAGGGCCAGGATGAACCAGTTAAAAGTAAGCTTAAAGTTAAAAAAGTTAATCTGCATAAGCTACAATTGATCCCTACTATTTTTGCTGCTCTTTTATTTGGATTCATTCATCTCTGGTCACAGAAAAGTTTTCAAAGAATTGGATGTCCTCTTGTGTCCTTCGTCACCAGGGGAGATACCGGTGTAACATTTTACCATCCTTAACCCCCATATTACCACAACATTTTTTTCTAGTCCTTTCTTACAGTCTCTCTCTAAACTGATCACACCACAGCCACCCTTACGAAGGACAAAGCAAAGAGTCTGCATATTAGGAAACAAATGCATAGCTTACAGCTAAAGCCTGAAGACTCAGTTCTTAGGGATTATCTTACTTCATTGACAGGTTACTGCCACACTCTGCCATTAACGGGTTACATTGACACACACATTATATAATGTATGCCTATCTTTGCATGAGTTAGCTCTTTACTTGCCAGAGGGCAAACGACTGGTGATGGAGAGCTTTCTTTTACTTACCCTATAGGGACTATTTTATTTTTAAAATGCGAAGAACTGTTCAGGATGCTATTTCAGACAAGCTGACACTTGGAGATCCCTCTCTTAAGCTTCCCCCTTATTTACCACGGGACTTGTTAAAAATAAAGCAAAGAGACGTTAGACTTTTGTTCCAGGTATTTAGCTTGTCCTATCAAAGGAACCCTTCGTTTCAGGATGCCTTTGTTGCTGCCGCCTCTGCCTCTTCCTGTCCCTGACATTACTGCATGTTCTCTACCAAGGGATATCAGTATCTGAAGTGATAACTGGCAAGAAACCTGGCACACAGACAAAATCAATATCATTTTTAAAGACTAAATTGAGAGGTGGCTATCAAAGGAACTCTGTCTGGAGGTAGAAGAAAATAGCTCCTCCTTCCCTCGAAAAGAATGTTTGTGAAAAACGTAAAATATAAATTAATGATTTTCATTTAAGTAAAGGCTAAGCTAAAGAGCTTGATTTTCAAATGAGTGAAAAAGGAAGCATTCTGACTAACCAAATGCCAGCCATCTACAGTTCAACAAAGCCAGCCCAGCCTGTGCCCTGGATTAGATTTATCATAACATTAGCTCATCTAATTAGGTAGCATGGACTAGCAAAAATTCTACATGTTAAAATCTTTTTTTACTCATATTGTCCTTTAGTTCACATTTTATTGCTGATAAACAATAGTTCATAAAAGACCCTTTATAAAAACCTAACTTCAATTTTAATACTCATTCAAAACGAAATGAGTTACATCAGACGCTTCCTAATTTTTCGGCTGAAGGTTAAGTGCTATTTTTGTTTGCTTTGTTAGAGCAGTAGAAATTGTTAACCCTGATCAAGAGATTCCTTACAAAAGACTGTGCTACACCAGCAATGAGCTCCAATAAAATTCTCTACACTCTGCACATGCCCCTACACAACCCTGATGTAAAGCTAAGTTCTTAACTAGACTTGTACTGTGCCTTTGAAAGCAGGACTTTACTGCCGACAGATGATATCTGTGCTGACTATGGGTCATTGAGCTCTCTGCATGTTTTGAGATACCTAAAGCAGCACATTTATTTCCTAGGTTTCACAGACACAATATATAAGCTGTGTCTTCCTGAACTGAATGGTTGCAAACACACTCTCCACAGTAATTTGTTCTCCAAAATCATGACTCCACAAACTAATTACTTATTCTGTCTTCTAACCTAAAGCTAATTTTTTTCCCCACAGTGCTATGAATAAGGTTTAGCAGTTTACTTTGTTGCTTCAACTCTTCCATTTATAGAAACCGTCTGTAGATAATGAAAACATGTATTTTTAAAGCCTACTAGAAAGCTTATAAAACAATATTTAAAAAAAAAGTTTTAAAATAAAATGTTAGTTAAAAAAAAATACAAAACAGAAAATACATAAGAGATTCTTAAACTCCTCTAATCACCAAAATGGCAATGCTAAGGAACATCACACTCATACCTATTTATGCTCTAACTTCCCCTGCATCACCACAAATACAATCATGAAATTAGTACTTTTACAAGGTCCACCCTTGGCCTCTCTTTTTTGAGATGCAAAAAATTTATAAGATCGAAGATGCCAATTGTACTCCAGCTCAACAGATTCTGTTCTTGCTCAAGTATGAGTAGATGTACATGACTTTCTATTCTTATAGATAACTCTGAATTTTTTTTTTTCTGAATCATAAAAATTCAACACCAGAACCACTGTATTTCTGTTCAGTAGTCTCCTCAAAGCTGAACACCATACCCGATACAGAATGTAGTAATTCAAACCATCATGTGATTCAGCAACAATTGCTTGGGTATTTTGCAACACTTTTGACACACAGCAAGAAAACTTATAACTGTGGTTTTGGTAATAAATGATGGATTAAAAAATGGACTAAAAATTTGTAATATTTCTGTATAGCCATTTAGAAGATACATTTTAAAAATATCATTAACATTTTAAAAGAAAAGATAATGAAAACTATTATAAGCAGAATTTTATTATAAAATGTACTAACTCTCTGTATCACACCTTACTGAACTGTCTTGCAACTGTTTCCACAGAAATCTTAATCCCACACAGAGAGAATACCACCAACTTTACAATCCCTTGGTTATAACTGCGCAAAGTGAACTCGTGCAATGAGTGTCACTAAGTTCTAATTGTTGCCTGTAACTTGTTCTGAGTAGGAAAAAAATAGCACTCTGGCTGAACTTGAGGCAATCACATCATGTAAAGAAAATGTGTTAAAAACAATCAGATTCCAATGTGGCTCAGTAGTAAAAGGTATGTATACCACGGTGACTTCAGCTAGCAGTGGTGTTCAGCAGTCTCAAAATCAGAACTGAAAATCAGCATTGTTTTAATGCAATGGAAATTTCTGTAGGAATCTAATTGCTTTTATTAATTCCAACACAAGCTTGCCTCGTGTCTGGGAAGTTCACTTAGCGGTTCAAGCTCTCAGGTATATCCCATGCTGCAGCAGTTGCAGGGTTTGAAAGCAGCACCATCTAGCACGCAGAGAGATTCAGGGCTATTTCAATTAGCTTCAAAATAAACAGAACTTCAGCTTTCTCAAAATGACTCGAAATCTCTATTTTGCTTGGCTTAAAATATACAATTGTTAAACTACAGTCTTTCTTTTATTATTATTTCATTACCTCTTGCAATACGTATATTCCAGGGCCAGCTGCTTTCGGGAGTCATTTTAACATTTCAGCATTCATATTTTTTGTTGAGAAATGATAGGCTTGTCTAACCTTGCCTAATAGAGATCTTTAGGAGAACCATAAAAGTAGTCATTAATCCTATCACAACTGAATACTCTCATACAAAATTATCCCATTTGAAGGACACGCATCTTGCAACCACTTGAACACAGGCAATTTTGCTCACAGGAATAAGCCAGCAGGACCCAGGGTGGTACACATGAAAATAATGCCATTGCATTTTCAAGGGTTCACTGAATCCTCACCTGTTTGGTGCCTGAATATATCTCTGCCTGTGCTCTGACATCCCAGTTTGAAACCAAACAGCCTGCAGGCTGTATCTGCTGGACTGTTTGATGAAAATTCAGCAGAACTGAGCAACTGGCCTCAAGTTTCTGAATAAAGCTAGCTGTAACAAGTTAGAGTAACGTGATATTCTGTGATTCCGTGTGATAAGAGCCTCATTTCCATACGCAGAGCAAGCCAGACGCTGAATCCATAGTGAGTGTGAATGCAACATGCTTTTGCTCTGCACTTTCATGCAGAGTACCCAGGGACATACTAGCACTGTACAAATTCAGTCATGGAAAGATAATAGAATACTGAATCTGTATTCAGAACCTTGTGTTTGGGGAGACTTAAAGACTGCAGTATATTCTGCTTAGCTCTTTCGTAGGGAATGAACAGTGCAAATTCACCTAACAGACTGGAAACACTATGTTAATTTTCAAGTAGCAGAAAAAGCACGGCCCAACGTACCCCACCTCTGATGCCCCTCCTTTATCAATACTGGTACTGGCCCAGTAAGAGGGGACAGCCTGGTTGAAAACTAATCGCATTGTTAGCAGGGTTCATATGGTTCAACAAACCAAGCTAACTCAACACATAACCTCACCACTTCTCATTAGATAGCAGGAACACCCAGCTAGAGAAAAATTTCCAGCACAACCTTATATCAACCTATCATGGAACAGCACAATGGCTTCTTTTGCCTACTCTAATAGCACAGTTTGTTCTAGCTCTCTTTTAATCTATTATTCTCATTTAAGTCTTTGGGATAGTGCAAGATCAAATCCCCATGCAAATCAAATCAATGCAATCAAATTCCCATGCAAATTCCTAAGAGAAAAGGCTAAATAGGTCCTAGGCCAGTACCCAAAGTGACTAGGGCAGCTCTCAGAATCTGTCTCATGAAGAAGGTTCTCTAAACCTCACTGTGTTTGGAAAGACGCTCTGTGTCCCCTTGCTCAAAGGCATCAGGAATTGCCAAGTACTGAACATATTTAAAAGTTTGGGTCCACTTTCCCCCCACACACTAGTACCCATTATCAGACTGTTATAGAATGGAGACGTAAGTATATAAATAAAACTCCTCTGGTAACGGTTTAGGTATTTAATCCTTCAACCTTTCATCTTTGAGCTATCCTTATTCATGTCGGGATCTCTCAGCATGTGAGTTACAGCAGCCCAGGTCCAGAAGGAGTCTGCCCCTTTAAAATGCATCACTTCACACTGAGAAATGACTTAGTGGTTTTGGCTCTATTTTTTAAATAATGGATATCACAAGTTGCTGTACCTTACATTGATGCTAATGGGTAAAATTCTAAGGGAACAATTTAGTCCTGCTTCAACTCCCACTGAGATGAATGAAAAAAACTTTGTTCTGCTTTCAGTGAAACAGGATTGGGAGTTCAGTTTAACCTCAGGCCTGGCTCCTGCAGGTTTTGCATAGAAGTCAGTGGGAACTAGCTTGAACAAAGATTAAGGACCTCAAGATCCAGCCTAATATGATCTGAATCTCTCATTAACAGGATTAGGCCCATACACATTACTTGAATGCTGTTGAGAGAAAACAAAACATTTCCATCTGACTGACTCATTTGAGATTTAAAGAAGAGGCCTATTATTTCAGAACAATATAAGAAACTACATTACAATCCAATAAAACATGAAGACATATAAAGAAGTCAGTTCATCTGTATATTTACCAAAATAAAACTTATTTGCTACTTATATGTCTATCAGCTCTAGCAGACAAATAACTTTCAAGCTCCAGCTACGGCGTTACAAGCTCAAAGTTAGTAATACATTTTATCTATTTAATGCAGTAAAGGAGGCTTTGTGTACCTCTCCATTTATTAATTGAAATGCACAGTGAGGCTACATGAATAATGAATATTAAGAAAAGACACCTGCTGCCAAGTGGTTTAAGAAACCCAAACTCTAATACAAACAGGTTTAAAATGCATTTCTGAGCTTTTCCATTCTTCCCAACGTGACAACTTTGAGAAGGCTCCACTGAGCAAAATGGGTTTCTGCTTCCTTTAAAGTTCACTATTTAATTTCTTCTGACATTTGGAAAATTTTTCACTCCATTCTGCTCTTTCTCCTCTTTGTTATTTGTTAGACTCACCTATTCCTTTCTTGTCTTTCATGTCAGAAAATAGATGAAATGATTTGTCTCATCACAGTAAAAGAATAGCTCATACTGTTTTCCTTTCAGTTCTGGTTCTCTATTACTTAACTGCAGCCCTGGCTGGTTCTTTGTATTACACTTTCCATCTTGGGAATTAATAAATTAAACAGAACAAAAATTAAATTAGACTTGGCAGGCTTGCAATAGCTTGTGATTTAGGTACTTCCTCACATCAAATTGAGAGGGAATGTTTCAGTATCCTAGGGGAGAACAAATGGGGTGAATACCTTGAAAGAGATTAAAATTTGTTAGGAAGATGGAAATAATAGGGAGCAACTTTGGAAAAAGATCTGAAGGACAGCAATTTTATTTTTTTCAAAACCTCTTTGAGAAAGAGGGAACCATTTGATCTACCCCAAGACCTCTTCTGAAACCTGGCACGCTGAGAAATATCAAACTATCACATACTTTCTGACAAGCTGATATCACTTCTACCCGCAATTTTCATTTTTAACTCCAAGTAGGATAAAGAAAGCATCGGTTTTATTGGCAATATAATAAAAGTGAAATTGTGACAGACTGTGACGGACTCTAGTTGATTGTGCTTGCTTTCAGTTTGTATGACACATTTCTTTAAGCACGACTGGGTCAGGGCAGTTCCCTGGAAAGACGTGGTGATTGTCCTGAGCAACATCTGATAAACCTGAGGGAGACTGAGCCACAGACTTCCACACAGGATGGCATAGACATGAGAGATGGTCACAGCGGGGGCAGGAAGCCTGCAAGGAGCACTCAAGCCTCAGAGGTGACGGAAAGCCTTTCTGAAGGCTAGAAGGGATGAAGCAGTTTGCCACAACTCAGGAAGTCATCAAGTTTACTGAACTCAAACCTGGAACAAAGGACTTGCCTGCAAAGTTACGGAGATAACAATTCACACCCCCTCTGCTTTCCAAACTGGTCATTTTGTGGTGTCTCTATTAAAGGAGTCATTCTTCCTATCTCGTGAAAGACTCAGGTTTCAAAGTCTTTCAGGAGAACACATTAAAAGGAAAACGTCCCGGTACAACAGCCTCAAAACGTCTGACTGATTCAGCACTACCTCCTGGCGTGACAAGACATGGTTAGAACAGAACTGCATCACCGAGCCCAATTTGTTCTAACAAGAAAACAGCAGATCGTGCAATGACTTATTTTACTCGAAGCAAGCGTTGGGCCCGTAAATTATAATGAGGTGACTGCACTGAATAATTTATAACAAATATTTATATCAAATGATTTGCGTTATTTTGCATTCCATTAACACATGGCCAACTTTCTCAAAAACTTCTGTAATATGCATCTGATCAAGATATTACTCTACTTCATGTTCATTTATTTCCTACTTGTTTATAGCCTTAATAAAAATTCCAATAGTGCTTCTTAGTATCAGCAAGTCATATCAAATGGTATTTTTACCTTGCTGATAGCTCATGTATCTGCTGTTTCTGTGGGCTAACCAGCAACCCCCTTGACATTCATGCAGGACAGCAGAACAGGTTGCCTGCGCACAGCCCAGGAGGCCCTAAGTCACAGTCTGGCACAGCAGCCTCAAGTGCTGGTATAGGTGATTTTTTAGAATATCAGGTCTGAGAGCAACATTTGAGACACATTATTTGGTCTGTAGCCTTTTTTGGGGAGGTAGCTGCCACCGAGAAGCGGTGGGTACCTGGAGGTAATAACGCCCTGTTGTGGCCAGGCAGTAACCCCAGCAACATTTAGCAGGGGTGGCTGGTCATGGCTATGATTCATGAACAGAAAGCACATCTCTTATCACAGCTTATGTGTTCATGCAACAGTACTGACATTCTCAAGGAGAAAGCATGCCCAGGCATGAAACTAAAGGAGAGGAGGCAGCACGTAGTGCACTTAACAGGAACAGTTTAGTTTGCCAAACCTGTTTTCACCTTGTCATAAATTGTAAGTTCTCATGCTAATCAAGTAAATTGGAGCCAACTCAGCATAACCCCCAAAATATTAAATATATAACTATCGATCCAACAGAAAAGTATGTCTTTGAGTTTTGACTGAAAATGAAGTCTAGTTAAATTGCTTGTGCCAGACAATACTTGCAGTCAAACCAAGTAGTATGTCACTGCTCTGCTCTCAGGGATAATAGTACAAATGTTTCAAACCCCAAATCTTAATCAGGTTAAGAAATATTCAAGTCTTTCCATGCTATATATTGAAGGAGTGTCACCTGCCTGCTGACAACATACAAACTGATGCACAGTATTCAGTGGAAAGGGCTGGAGAAAGGAAGAAAAAACGATGCTGGCCCAAATATTCAAAATTACATGTTGTTGCGATACAGCTTTTTTCTACCAATTAAAATGAAGGAACTATTCTAACACCTTCTCTTCATGAATTATTCCAGTTTTAAATGCCTTTTTCAATTATTCCTGAAAGCAGGACTGTATCCCTTCCATGAAGACATCTCTTCCTGCACTGACCTGTACTGTCTTATTTTTACAACTAACTGGAGGGAATACATGTGTTGCGATGGTCACACAAAGCTAGCCTACCGGCAGACATGATGGCACAGCAATCAAGCGGGATTTACTACTGCAATTCACTGTAGCTGGGGCTATAATCACAGCCCTTCTTTTTCCAGCACAGCTAAGAAAACCGTAAGGTGATTAGCTGTTATTTTTTCACTGTTTGCTTTGGGTTCCAAACACATGGGGAACTGTGCTGCTTCTCAGATCAGACACTCAATCCAAGCAGATTCTCTTCTAAGTGAATACAGCCACAAACAAAATTGAACCACAATATTTATTTGGCTTTGGGACTGGCCTGCTAGATAACGATCAAGATTTTTCATGGTGAATGTGACTAGTCAATGAGAAAAGTTAAATAAAGATATCTCCGTTAATGAGCAAAATTGGAATAATCCATTACAAAGCACACTCAGCTCTTCAGACCCTTCATTATGGAACCTAAGAGGTCATTTGATTAAAGCTGAACAGAAACATCTATACATCTCTCTTTAAAAGGCTCACTGAGTATAATGCATTTAATAATGTTAGTTACGGTTGGCTTCTAGACCCAGATCTAGTAAGAGTTTTAGCACTGTGATGCCAAAGCTTCAGATTTCTAGCCCTCTAGGATGAGCCCATAACACTGCGTTAGGTGCACAGACATCCTATGCAACACACAAGAGAGCACAGACCCTTCAAACAGGAGTAAAAGCTTCAGAGATGAGAGCTTTCTCTTACCAGAAGAGTCACTTAATTTCGTATAGGAATAAATCTTAAATTTGCCCTTAGATGTATTATCTAGAGCTGCATTGGGATGTTTCTGTCTGCATGGCAATAGCTGCAATAGCCAAAGAGTAGTATCCATCTTTTGAAGAGCTGAACAGACTGGCACTTTTCTTTTAAAAGACTGCTATTAGTATTAAGGATTGTCAAATAATAGTCTTTACCTAATTTATATAATTAGATCATTAGCCTGGAGACAACTCAACGTGGGGAGATGTTAAGCAAGAAGGAAATGCAGCATGTTGAGTTGCAACTAAGTGGTGCTGTTAAAGTTTATAATTCTGCCCTCTACTTTTCACCTAAATCCTATTTTATATCCAGCCCCCAAGGGTATCAAGTAGCTGAGGAAAAAAAAAAAAAAAAAAGAAAGAAAAAATTAAAACCCCTTTTATTTATCCAACTCAGCCAACCCAGTCACAGACATTAGTAGCTGAAATCCCTTTGCAGTAACTCTCTAAACACTGAACTTAATTTTTTTCTTTGTTAATCAAAATGGTCATCTGAGAAATAGCAATCATCTTGAACACTCTCCAAAGACTACAGAGGAATTATCCTAAATTTAATGAGTGCTGGATAAGTCCACAGAGCATCTTCATTTTAATTTATGAAATTAGTATTTCATTTGCTGACCATTAGTACATGGTTTTGTTTTGTTGTTCCCTTTCAAATCACTTTACATATCCAGAGTTAATTGATGTGTTCATTAAAACTGTATGTCCATAAACTTCAAAGAAAAAGTCATACAATATCTTAAAAATATCCCACTTTTTAAAAACATTACATGTAAAGGTATTTATTGAATTTCTACAAGACTGAAAATCCATTGCCAAATGAACTTCGCAATTTCCACAACATGATTTAGTTCAAATACTTAGGCACTAATGCCCTTATAATTTTGCCAATTAATAACTACTGAAGAACTTTCTAGAAAAAAAGAAGAGTAACCTTTTCCACTTGGCTCAACATGTGATTCTCTGCAATCTCAACAGGAAGAAGATAAACAAGATCTACATTTTAAAGAATAAGGTTCTATGCTTTTTATTAATAATCGATGGATGCAGTTCTATCAAATTTCCTGTGAAATTTACTGAGCTGAACAGAGTAGTTGAAATACCTGTGAATCAATCCGAATCAATCTGATCTAAAGCTTCCTTTCTCATTTGGAAAACAGAGGATTATTTTATATAGAGGTTTAATCTTTAAGGTCCCTTCCAACCTAAGCCATTCTACGATTCCATGATAACGTGGTTAGCTGTTATACTCTGTTTCTTCTCAAATTCTTCTCAAACTACCTTCTTTTTAATAAAGTGTGAGTGAAATGTTGGCCAAACTGGGTAAAACAAACAAACAAACAAACAAACAAAAACTGACAATTCAGGTGCCTGAATTTCACCTAACATTTTGATACATGCTAGTGTTTTGTGATCAGAGAATTTCATTATCATTGCAAGTCATAGCTTCTTTAATAAATAAACAAACAAACAAAAAAAAACTACTGTAAAATAGGAAGGCATCACTATCTGCATTTTAACAAGGGGATGCAAATGCACAAACACTGAAGTGAATCATTTCTAACCTTCCTTCCCTCCTTTGACATTCAAATGCCCCAAGGCCATTGGCATAACCTAGTCATCCCCTGGCATTTTCTTCAGATTGGCACTTCTGCCCATAATGGTTGAGAGTCTCTCAAGCACCTTCTTTTCAAATACTGAAATTATATTATATTCACTCCCACAACAAGGATTATGAAATCATTCATTTGCTTACCATTAGTACAGGGGTTTGTTTTTTGTTTTTGTTGTTTTTTAAATCACTTTGTATATTCAGAGTTAATGCTCCAGTACCTAATATACCATATAGCATCACTAGTGATCAGTACTTGTCTGCAAGGAATACATGCATCTACTTCAAAAGCAACATACCAAACAGTGTGTTTTTAGTTAGTGAAATAAACTACAGTCTTCGCAAATTCAGCAAGATATTAAGACAGAAGGAAAAGAAGGCTATGACAACAGCTACATTATCACTATTGCATACATGTGATAGCTGACACAATAAAGAGCTCAGTAACTCCAATCTAACCACAACCACAGAAGACAATGACAAGCTGTAAATCACTTGACTGGGTTTCCAAGCCAGCAACGGTGGGTTAGGGACAATGTATGGTCAACATACCTAGAAATGACTAGCTAACTAGAAAAAATACCCGGGGTATTCTATCAAATCAAAGATATTAGCAAATACTCTCATGATTATTTAAAGAGATGTAAATACCAGTAATATACTTTGCACAAAAACCTAAGTATTCGAAACTCCCAGTGTTCACTCCTGTGCATTGCATGTTGCACCCCCTGCGCTTTTTCCTGTTAGACGGTACTGCTCTCTTGAGGTTAAAGTCTATCTCAAAAGTGGGAATTTCCCATTGACAAGTGGGAGCATGATGCTTTTGAAGGAAAAAAGATGGAATATGATTTATGAAGATTTAATACCATTTGAAACAACTCACATCTATCTCACTTAAAGGAGAGCCTAAAGGAAATTTAGTAAAGAACAACCCTTAAGTCAATCTGACATTTGCTGTCCTGTGTGTGAAAAAGCATGCCTTGTAAATATTAGGCTTTATAGCTTTATGAGAACCCATAATCAAAATTAATATAAAAGTTTGCGTTTTTTTTTTTTTTTAACAACAACAAAAACTTCAACAGGTTGATCATTTTGGTTCATCACAACAGACAATGCCTATCATTAATTCTAGAAAACAAACACAGGATGGAAAGCAGACATTTAGCTCTAGCTCCCAAAGCATCAAATAGGGTGCAGCTGCTATCCCAGTGTCAGAACTTGTCTCAACATTAATCACACTGCTACTGATGAAAGATCTCACAGGATCTTGTTTTATTCTAAGTCCGCGAGGTCCAAGACTGTTGTCCTCTTGTCAGCTTTCAATAAAGACAGACCTAAACAACAGAAATAGAGGCTGAATACAAAACTATGCCCAACTCTTCACTATCTTCTGCTTTTGGTGCTTCAATACCTTGTAGAGAGAAGGGCCAAACATGAGACTGAAGTTCAGATTTAGATTCAGAGTTCCTAACAAGTCTTTATCATTATAAATGTTGAAAGCTCTCCCAAGACTATCAAGGGCAACACTGTCGTATCTTCCGGAAAGCATAAAATCTTCTCTTTGAATCTGTGCCACTTAATTCGACTGATTGTTAACTTTTGTTCAAATTCTAGTTTAGATGAGCATTATCCTCAGATGACATTCTCAGAAATGCAAGGTTAGACATATCTGATAAATTAATTCCCTTTGGATGTTATGAACTCCCTTTTCTTGCAGGCCTCAGCTCTATTAATTACCAATGTTTTGCTTTATGAGCTGACATTTGAAGCTAGACTCCGTTAGCTTTGTTCATGTGAATTGTGAGACCCCTGAACTTGTGCAGAGCTCACCGACTGTGTGGGGTACACATAAAGCAATTGCAAAAAGGAGAAAAAACACAACAGATATTCCAAATATTATCCTCTAAAAGAAAAAGAAGTCTGGGACAGAAAAGGAGCAATGGAGACTGAGTACCAGAAAAGGTGTTAAAATTCATAAGCAAAATTAATATGTTGAAAAATGCCCAAAATGTGACACAGTAATTCACAGCTCGCATATTGTTTGAACATCATGACGACTTTTATATTAGAAAGCAGTCTATCATTGATACAAAAGTGAAGGAGAAGATAGGCACTGAGAAGACACCTTGTAAGTTAACCAAGACAAGTCATTAGTGATTTAGGAGAGGGCAATTTCTGTTTGGCTGAGGAGAGCCTGCAGCATTAGCAGGTCCAGAGAGACCTGTTCGTTCATCCAGATAATAATGCTGTCTACAGATCCCACAAGGAAACCTTAGTTTTGTTCCTTGGATATTTATTTTTTCTATTTCCTGTTTGCTAATATGCTGACTTCTCTTGCGATTGAGGGATTATGAGTTTGTTTGTTTCTTAAACAGATTAAACTCTTGATGCAGAAGACATGAAAACATACTGTGCTGTAACTCCCCTAGTTTTCAGTGAGTATTAATAGATTTCAAGCTTGTGATTAATTTGGTTACACATAAGACTTTAAAACACACAATGTTTTTATTTACAGGCATTATATTCTTACAGGAGCAAAACCACATTAAAACAGACATTTTTGAACATCTATTAAAGAAACAGTAGCTTTCATAATCTAATGGAGGAAAAATATGTGGTTTTTAGTATGCCAAAAAAAAAAAAAAAAAACTGAAAAATGAGGTGCATTTGCCCTCATATTACATTAAAACTTTATCAGTTCCTTTGGGAATGGCGTTTAACACTAGCACCTGTTTTGTCGTGCCACATAACCTGCCTCTGTGTCCCATCAGATACTTCCTCTAAGGGCCAGCAAAGTACCGCATGAATTCTCCAATCATTTCAAGGCTGCTGCCTTGTATGAAATAGGAGACATACACAGCTCAGATTAACCTAGGGCTCCTACATCACTTTGAAAAGCATCAAGCTGTATAATGTTGTACGTCAAACAGTAAAGAAGCCAAATACTAGTCAAATATTCTTCTTCTTGCCAAGAGAATGAACTGCATTATCTTCTTTCTTAATAACAATTTTATGGAAGTTACCTTTAGCGTATTATCTTCAGGTCTTTGCTACCATCAGAGAAAAGGGAATCAACTACAACAGTTTTAGAAGTGATATTCCTTTAAAGTAAATTGATTTCTTAATACTTTTTCTGTCAGAACGGAAGTTATGATAACGTTATTAAAATACAGGCAAAATCTGTCCATATGGCATTTCTTATACAAGTATGACTGCACACGAAGAATTCCTCTCCCACTACACAGATTAGTTTATGATTTTAATGTCAATATTTTCAAATAAACCTTAAAAATAATCCCTAGTGTGAATAGCAGAGAGGTTTGGTAAGCATTCTTTTCCTTTTCTCCCCCCCACATCCCCACACAATGCCTATAGAAGGACAGAACAGACCCCATCCATCTAAGCAAATGGAAATACAGTCAATTCACAAGATTCAGCCTGTTTGTTCTCAACTTTCTGCATGTATCAGGTCAGATTGTAAACTCGTTATGGAGAAGAAACCTGCCATGCACGTCTCACACATCAGAGTCATCAAGCTTTCAAACTAGGCACTTAGCTACCCAATATAGCCATAGCACCATGGGGCTCCTCCTAGGCCCAGTTCATGTTGCTTCTGGAGTGGTGTCCCTGGCAAACCACCTTGGGGACTTTCAACCTGCTGCAGAGCTCTCTTCACGCTCTTTGGAGAAAAGCCATCCCCACTGTGGCCACATGCAGCTATTTCATAGCGGGTTCCTAAGATCAGGAGGTGTAAAGGCAAGCACACTGCAGCCACGAAGGGTGGCTGTGATATGGGTGACGAACGGGTGGCCATGCCCTGCTAACCCACCTTCACCTGCTGCTGAAAATCTATGGTGTAACTGGATCTCCAGTGTCACTTCAGGCATATTTCTCATATTCGATAATGAAAATAGCCTATGTTGCTGTGAAATTCTCTTAAAACTCATCCTTGTTGCTTAAGCCATGGCAAGAGCTGGCTACATATGGACTGAGGGAGACACTGTACTTGGCTGGTGGGAAGGGGGCTGGCTGGAGAAATACTGTGTTTCAACAGGCATTTTAAATCTTTTTTTCTCCTTTAATGAAAAAAATATATTTTTTTTTCCTTTTATTTTATGGCTTACTTTCCAGCCATAGCTAAGTATTATGCTCAGTTTTCACTTCTTCAATATTAACCACTGTTGGTCATTAGTAGGAGATAAAACCTGCCTTCAATTATGCCGTACGCTTTGGTATTCTTTTTTACCAAATTTATTTCCTACTTATATAGCACAAAAGCGTTGTTCTGACAGCTTCTCCTCACACCTCCACAGACCCTCCCCCCGCCCCCCCCAGTTCCCGCCAAACCCCTCACGGCCGCCCGCCCTCTTGTCAGCCCCGGCGGCTGCCCCGCCTCTGTCCGCGTCCCTCAGGATGGGGCTGCCGGCTCGGGAATGCCGTTTCTGTTCTCCTGTAAACGAAAGCGGTTGTGTCTGGGGCTGTGTCCCCAACCCCGGCTCGGGCTGGTGTTTGTCGCAGTCTTTGTGGACTCGGATCACCTCACAGCCGCCCCCCGCGCTGGAGGCTGCGGGGAAAACCCTCACAATAGTGTTGTTTCAGGGGAAGGGGGATTTCAGTGTGAGAGGGGCGACACTTTGGTGGAGAAGGGTTTAAAAAGGAAGACGGGGAAAAAAAATAAAAAATAAAGTTTAAAAAGGCGATAAGAAAAACGGCAGGAGGGGCTTGCTGTCAGCCAGAGCCGTTGCCCTTGCAGGGGCCGGCCATTTTGGAGCACTCCTGGCGTCTGGGCAGTGGCACACGTTTCTTCTTCAGCTCCTCTGCATTAGAATCGCTGTGAATTATGCCCTGTTAAGAGCTGTTCAGAAGTTTTGGAAACTGGATTTCCAACAGGAAGAAAAAAAAGTTGAAAAAATTGCCTGGAGAAATGAATATCTGGTTGTTCCCCACAGTTTGACTGGCAGAAACAGAGAGCTGTGTTTTCCTGGCCTGTTGGGCCTGTAGGACAACACTTCTGTAAAGAAATAAACCACCTGCTCCAGTGAAAAAGTATTCTAAGAATTGTTACTGATTCTACATTAATGTAAAATTTTCATAAAGCAAAGTACATAGAATGTTGAGAGGTAGAAAAACTTCTGCTCTGAGTTAAGATACCCCTAACTCAATTCTTCTTTATAATGGTGGAAACATTTAAGTCAATATTTACTCATTTTTACTGATGAAGAAGCTGCCTTAAAATTGTGTGTAGAGCTTACTTATCTTTCTGTCTGGTATGGGGAAATGCAAAAGCAGATACATACACGCTAGTACTCTTAACAAGTTATATTACATCAGACATTTCTCCTTTTGACACCAGATTTTGGATGGTCTGCTCCACCAGAAAAGCCTTATTATGGTCGTGATCCTGCAGGACACACAGTGCTTTCTCCTTCCATTTGGATCAATGAGATCTGAGAATGCTGAGTGTCTCCAAGGAGCCTCTTGATACTTCACAGAACTGTGTCTAAATTGACCCACTGCTGGTCCTGAGGAATTATTGTCTACAATACAACATGAAAGAAAGCCTTATTGATGAGGTGTGGTTATTGAGATGTTACTAACCCTCTCAAAATGAGTCACTCTCTAAGCCTCTAAGGAGGAGAGAGGAAGTCAAAACAAAGAACATAAAATAGTTTTAGCTGTTAATATTTAATATTTTACCTTTTTCAACCCCCCTTTACCCTGTTCTCCTGCTAAAACAGCCGGGATAAAAATTACTTTTATTGTTCTTTAGGGAGACAGTGTTTTGTTACATTACATCTGTTCTTTAAACCCACAAACCCTGGAAGCTTTAGAAGCAGATAAATCTCTTTGTCAAGAAGACATACTGAAGGTTCCAGGGACAAAACTGATCTTCGCCTCATGGGTTAATGGCATTAATAATTGCCATTTTGGTAAGTCTAAATGTAAGAAGCCTGCTCAGACAGAAGAGTCAACCCTTCAAAAATGACTATCCATGATAAATTTTCAAGAGCAATGAAAATTGTCACTCTGCCAGCTTGATAAATTGTAGCCCCAACTGGCAGAGCCATTTGCCTTGCGGTAAGCACAAAATGACAGATCTTTGCTGAATACAAACTATATGCTTGCACCTTTCACAGCTGGTTTAGCTTGTAAACGCAGCAAAAAGAGAGGCTTTAATAAAAACTGAAGGTTATGCACAAAAAATGGTTTCTCAACTAACTGCTTCTCTCAGTTTAAGGACATTTCTTTTATATTGGAAAGTAGTCTTGAAAGAAACCCCTCAGCTGTCTATGGAATCATGCTCTAAAAATACATTGACAACTACACAGTGGTAGTTTCTTCACTGAAATGATTCAACAGTGCAAGTGCAATCATTTCAAGGGGAAAAAATGGTATTTTTAGTATCACCTTAATATTTACAACACACACACATCCCTCATGTGAAGAAGATGCAAATCCATGTATTGAACTGCATTTAAAAATAGAAATAAATTCAGCTCCATTGTCTAACTGCTGATCCGTCTCCTCGATCACTCATTCTAATCTTCAAATCATTCAAATCTAAGAGCATTTTTAATATACATTAAAAAAAAAAAAAAGAAGAAATTGCTTTTTCAGAGATATGCTTAATTCTTGTCGATAGATGGAATTCCTTCTCAAAAAAAAAAAAAAAAAAAAAAAAAAAAAACTTGCCCGAAGCCATTTTTGCATAATATATTCGTTATGCAAACACTGTAACATTGATATGTAATGGCTCTATGTTGCTAAAAATTGATGTTTTATGCCTTCAAAAGGAGATTTCTACCTACCTGACACAAGCAGTCATTCTTAGTTCTAAAAGTACTTTGTATTAAATAAGAACAAATGTTAGTATGTGATAACTACAGACTACTTTAGGGCATATTTAAAGATTCTAGCTCTCCTGAGCCATAGAGAACTCACTGATGACTTTATTACCATACCATTTGATAAAGAACTTTAGAAACTCCATCCAACTTTCTTAAAATAAATGTCTGTAATAGGCATTATAATGGTCAAGAGAGGTTTATTTTAAAGTCATTTTATTTGACTTAGCCTATCCAAAAGATCAGATTTTGTTTTCTTTTTAAAACACTACCTCTATCCAGCATATCTCGTGTTTTAGTAAAATGTAGCTTCAAGAACTGGTAACCTTCTGGTGTGTTTAGACACGTTGACTTCAAAGAAACCTCTAGCAGCTCTACCTCGCAACTCTGGATGTGTCTGCATAGCTCTGTCGTACCACTATGGGCAAACACGGAGACCACCTTGAAAAGCGAGGGATGCAAGCTCAGCACCACTGGTATTCCGTAACAACCTGATCTCTGGCTACTTAATAATAAATAAATAAATAAATAAATAAATAAATAATTGTAATAATAATAAAAAGCTTTAGTAAACAGAAAATGCCCTTATTTAACAAAATGGGTGAAGTATGGAAGAGTTTTAAACACTTAATATCTTCAAAAATGGTAAATAACTAAATCAATGTCTCATCTCTTAGCAAGTTTTATGGCTCAGGAAGTCTCAGTAGTAGGGTTTCAACTGTTTGCTACACCTATATATAAAATCATAAAGGTTGGAAAAGGCTTTGAAGATCATCTGGTCCAACCATCACCGTACTACCAATGTCACCCAATAAACCACATCCCTAACCACCACGTCCAACCTTTCCTTGAACACCCCCAGGGATGGTGACTCCACCACCTCCCCTGGTAACCCATTCCAATGCCCAACTGCTTTTTCTGAGAAGAAATGTCTCCTAATTTTCAGCCTGAGCCTCCCTTGGCACAACTTGAGGCCGTTCCCTCTTGTTCTACTACCACTAGTTACCTGTGAGAAGAGGTCGATCCCCAGCTCCTCACAACTTCCTTTCAGGTAGTTGGAGAATAAAATCTCCCCTGAGCCTCCTCTTCTCCAGACTAAACAACCCCAGTTCCTTCAGCCGCTCCTCACAGGACTGGTGTTCCAGGCCCTTCACCAGCTTCGTAGCCCTTCTCTGGACACGCTCCAGGGCCTCGATGTCCTTCTTGTAGTGAGGGGCCCAAAACTGGGCACAGCACTCAAGGTGTGGCCTCACCAGAGCAAAGTATTAGGGGGACGATCATCTCATGGTCCTGTTGGCTGTGCTACTCCTGATGCAAGCTAGGATGCCACTGGCCTTCTTGGCCACCTGGGCATACTGCCGGCTCACGTTCAGGCGAGCATCAATCAGCACACCCAGATCCTTTTCCTCTGCACAGCTTTCCAGCCACTCTCCCCCAAGCCGGTAGCACTGCATGGGGTTGTTGTGGCCAAAGTGCAGGATCCGGCACTGAGCCATGTTGAAGCTCATCCCATTGGCCTCTGCCCATCGACCCATCCTGTCCAGGTCCCTCAGCAGGGCCTTCCTACTCTCCAGGAAATCGACACTTCCCCCCAACTTGGTGTAATCTGCAAACTTACTGGGAGTGCGCTCTATTCCCTCATCCAAGTCATCAATAAAGATACTGAAGAGGATGGGCCCCACCACCGACCACTGGGGAACAAAACTGGTGACTGGTCACCAGCTCAATTTCACTCCGTTCACCATCACCCTCTGGGCCAAGCTGTCCAGCCAGTTTTTAACCCAGCGAAGAGTGTGCCTGTCCAAGCCATGGGCTGCCAGCTTCTCCAGGAAAATACCATGGGAGACCATGTCAAAGGCCTTGCTGAAGTCTAGGTAGACTACATCAACAGGCTTTCCTGATACACCCAAGGATGCTGAGGGAGTTGGCAGGTGTGATTGCTTGACCACTTTCCATTATCTATCAGCAGTCATGGTCATCGGGAGAGGTCCTGGATGACTGTAGACTTGCTAATGTGATGCCCATCTATGAGAAAGGTCATAAGGGGAACTACAGGCCTGTCAGCCTGGCCTCAGTGCCAGGAAAGGTGATGGAACAGGTCATCTTGAGTGCAATCACACAGCATATGTGGGACAACCCACTCAGCATGGATTCATGAAAGGCAAGTCCTATTGACCAACCTCATCTCCTTCTATGACCGGGTGATGTAGAGCTTACAGACATCCATGTTCTCTCAATACAGCACTTAATATGCAACAAATTTTATCAATTATAGTTTATTTTCTTAGTTATATCCTGTCAATAAAGTGTGTTTTCTGGTCTCATTTTACAAATAAGATTATAGTGAACTTACCTGACTTCTATAAGGCACCAGAGGAAGCCTGCATCAAGCCAACAAGAGAACTACTGGGTTCTTAGACCTGCTTGCAATCCTGTTTTGGGATAACTAGATGACGACACTCAATAGGACTCAGTATTTTGGGAGTTTATCATATACATCACATGTAAACAGAGTAGAAGTAGAAAAATGAGGTAGGGGATGAGTAATACCAGAAGGTGGGGGGGGAGGGGGGGGGGGAGGGGGGGGGGGAGACTTGTGACAATGATGATCCCCAATTTTCTGGAAACATTTCACCATACTTTTAAAGATTTTTGCCCTGCATGTATATGAAATTTGCCTAGAAAGAAAATAGTAGTTTTGAAGAATAGAAACATACGCATTGATTGCTGAAGTACTTCAGCCTTTGATAATATTCCAAAAAGTAGAAGAATGGCATTTCACAGCCTTTATGCTAAGGCTAGTAACAAACCAGGTAACATTACAGGGATGTGGTGATTGCTTTGAGAAAGTGCCCAGAGTGCATAAAAAAAGGAAACTTTCAGTGATTTAGTAGCAAAGATTGGGTGAAGATATCAAGCATAATCAAATAGATTTCCTTCTGCTACAGTCATACTTAAGCATTGTGCTGAAGCTACCTATAAGACAGTATATAGTCTCCTGGGTCACTTTTCCCATGTTAGCCCCAGAAGAACTGTCTATATGCATATTGACTCATAGCATCCGCTACCTTTCCTGGAACTTCTCTTCAACAGCACATTAATGAGGTTAATTATTTAACACCCAGATAGTTTTTTTGTTGTTGTTGTTCTTTTTTTTTAAAGGCAGCCAAGTGCTGCACAAGGGAGTGTTGCAGCCTACAGCTGAATACAGGTCTACATGAAATTTCACTTATCCTGTGATCAACCATCTCCTGAAAAACAGGGCTGTTTCACAGTTCTGGCTGCTATCATGAATTCTACCTAAATTTGTTAAATTCAAGAAAGCTGTTGTCTTGTAAAATCCTCGTACAGGGATGTCACCATCATCATAAGCATTTACATTTACAGATGCATATGAATTGAGAAAAGACTGGAAAGCTGCTTTTGAGAATTGTACTGAGTCTAGGCTTTTACACTTCTGTGTTGTACGACACATTTCTTTACAACACATCCCCAAACTCACTTGAAATGTAATTTCCTCTTAGTAAAAAGATGTTATTAATTTTAGCTGTCTCAGTTTTAATTATGCAAACTGTGTAGATCCAAAGAAAAAAGGGGTTGCTGAGGTGGGGCATCAGGTTAAATTATGACCAGTATTCCAGTATATTATCTTACTGAGAACATACAACACATAAGGGAAAGTACCATAGGTCATGAGGACATAACTAATTATCACCTTACAGAGAATGTATAATAATACTCTTGATCCACTCCCACTGAAGATAAATTAAAGATTAAGTTCAAGAATGACGTCATGATAAAAAAAAAAAAAAAAAGAGAAAGAACATGTATTTTAAAATGCATACAAAACATGCCACACAGAACCTAAGATAAATAATGCTGTAGGTAGTGATAGAAGTGAAAATAAGATAGAGCTTTCGAAAGAGGGCAATTTGCAGCATGGTGAAAGTGTGTTTAGAGGAGGAATCATGTTCAGAAACATATACCAATATCACCTCAAGAGTAGCTTGACCTCAGATCTTTAGAAGTATAGATAACAGAACTGCTGTCCAAAGGGAGAGTTAATGGTTATAGCACATTTGTTAATCAGGGTAGCATATGAAATGTTTTGGAACAATTCTGGACATTAATTGTGGCAAAAATGGACACAAATTACTGTGGTTAGAGAAGGGCTAAAAAGATAGATCAGGGAAAAGGAAATGCCTGTCCTAGAATACTTAGATAACCTAGCCTTTGTGGCTTGTAAAACTGAATGGAGATAGGATAGACTGCTCTCCTAGAGCACTTCTATCTGAAGTAAAAACCAGAACAGAAGATGAGCTATTTAAGCTGAAGGACAATTTTGTCATAAAAAAATAGGTAAATATGAAGCACCAAAAAAAAAAAAAAGTATCTTAGAAAAGAGAAGGCAGTTTCTAACTCCAACACTTGAGAGTTCAAAGTAGCCCTCCAAAGGAGAGGTGAGCAAGGGAAAGACACCTAACTAATTTTAGAAGGAAAGATATATGATGTTGCTGGCTGAAATAATAGGATACTGTGATTTGACCCAGAAAATCCTTTCACTTCATACATTTATAGTACTGCCAATAAAAGCAAAGAGAACATGCAGTCAACAGAGAAAGAGGAAAATGGGGAAAACATCTAGGTTCTTGACTGAAGTGAAAGCCTATATTGTATAGGCCGTTAGAGAAAGAAGATTCCTCCTTGCTGTTCCAGCAATGAAGAACTTTTTTTTTCCCAAATGGATTTTCATTCTATCTGAACTAAAGCTTCTCTCACTTCTCTTGTCCCTCTATCCCTCTTCCAACAATACTATAGCAGGAATTTTTAATATGAAAAAGTCAGATAACTGCATGGTTACCTAAAAAAAAAAAAAAAAAAAAAAAAAAAAAAAATTATCAGTGGAGGTCATTTTCCTAACCAGTGAAAAGTCAGACCACACAGAAGTCACAATCTACCTTTATTTATTTTTAATTATTTGGAGTACTTCTTGGCTCTGCACCAGCCATGAACTAGAGAGCTGAATGTCCTTTAGCCGCAACACCAGACTGGTCGATGAAGATACCTGAATGACATGCTCCAGACTCTGTATGTGCAAGTAACTCCATGGGCAGTGTGACTTCCTAAGCGGAGAGCTAGGAAAATGCTCCTATAGATTTAATATAACAAAGTTTTCCAGTCACAAGCTAAATAAATACCATACGTGACGTACACAAGAACTTCACTGTAGTAGACTAATAATCCAGGCCAAATTGTTACATTTACCAAGAAGAGCTTTTCTTCCCACACTTCCAGTGCTTATCTTTCTTATATTACTTATCCAACAGATCACTTTGCTTAAAACGTAGCTTTCTTGAGTGAAGAAATAAAACTTTGAAATGAGAATACAAATGTTTTATAAGGAGCATAAGGCTGATCACATGCAGTACAGAGGGCTTGACCGCCCACAAGAGAATAGGGGCTGGACCCTCGTCTCAGCTCGAAGCAGAAAGAGACGTTTGCCCCCGACACCCACGGTGCCACCAACCCCCACGGTGTCCCTGGGTAATAGATTTGAGGCTCTCAGGCAGGAAAAGGAAGAGGTTGAGGGTCTGGACAGTAGTCCGAACCCGGGAAGCAACCTTGAGAAGTGTGTCAAGATTGTGGGAAGTACTGAGCATAGGGATCGGGGCCGGACGGGGCACTGCATCACAACCAGTGCCACAAAAAAAGAACGGAGAGTCTTAGTGATCGGAGACCCCTTGCTGAGGGGCACTGAGGCTTCCATTTGTCGCCCAGATAACCTATCCAGAGAGGTGTGCTGTATTGCTGGGGCACGTGTCAGAGACGTTAGGAAGGCTCTGCCACAGCTCATTAAACCAGAGGACTACTATCCTCTTGTTGTCAGTCAGGTTGGATCCTGGGAAGCTGCAACTAGAAAAATGAGGAATATTAAAAAGGACTTTGCATCCCTGGGAAGGTTGTTGAAGGGATCAGGGTGTAGGTAGTGTTCTCCTATGTCCTCCCACCGGTTGACCGGGACCCAGAAAGAAGGAGGAGAATGGGACAGGCGAATGACTGGCTGAGGGGGTGGTGTCTGGACAGAGGATTTGGGTATTTCGATCTTGGGCAGTCCTTTGAGAAGCCGGGTATATGGGCTGCTGACAGACTCCATCTCAGCAAGTGGGGCACAAGTGTGTTGGGGAGCAAGCTCTCTGGGCTGGTTACCAGGGCTTTAAACTAGGTTTGACGGGGGAAGGGAGGGGAGCTAAAAGTGATAGGGAAGGGCTGGGGGAAGTTGTCTCTGCTGTCACTGTTGAAGATAGTAGGAAAAAACTTCTGAGTTGTCCCATAGGATTGTCTGAGAGCTCCTCAGAGAAGGTAATGATCCCGGTACCCTGTCCAGAATCATCTTCTTGCATCCCTCCAGGGGTAACTGTGCCTGCTGCTTCCCTAAAGTGCCTGTATACCAATGCACGGAGCATGGGAAATAAACAGGATGAGCTCGAGATCTGTGTTCATTCGCAGGGCCACGATCTCATTGCGATCACAGAGACATGGTGGGTGGGACAGCTCGCATGACTGGAACGCTGTCATGGAGGGCTATGTCCTTTTTAGGAAAGATAGGCTGGGGAAGCAAGGGGGTGGGGTGGCCCTTTATGTGAGGGAGCAATTAGAGTGTACCCAGCTCCACCTGGGGGAGGGTGAAGGACAAGTGGAGAGCTTGCGGGTGAGAATTAAGGGGTGGGCTGGTATGGGGGACACTGTTGTGGGGGTGCACTACAGGTCACCAGATCAGGAGGAGGAGGTCGATGAGGCCTTCTACAAGCAGCTGGTAGTAGCCTCATGATCCTGGGCGCTGGTTCTCATGGGGGACTTCAATTATCCAGATATCTGTTGGGTAAGCAACTTGGCCAGGCACGCGCAGTCCAAACGGTTCCTTCAATGTCTTGAAGACAATTTTCTGACGCAGGTGGTGGAGGAGCCGACGAGGCGGGGGGGTGCTTCTGGACCTTGTCCTTACCAACAGGGATGAGCTTGTTAGGGATGTGAAGGTTGGGGGCAGCTTGGAATGCAGCGACCATGAGATGGTGGAGTTCAAGATGGAACTTGGTGGAAGAAGTAAGGCTAGTAGCAGGATTGGTACTCTGGACTTCTGAAGAGCCAACTTCGACCTCTTCTGGGACCTGCTTGGGAGTATCTCAAGGGCTAGGTTGCTAGAAGGCAAGAGTGCTTGTGAGAGCTGGGCTACGTTTAAACAGCACTTCTTCCAAGCTCAGGATCGGTGCATCCCTAAGAGTAGGAAATCAGGGAAGGGGGCAGGAAACCTGCGTGCATGAGCAAGGAGCTCATAGATAAGGTCAAAAGGAAGAGGAAGGTCTATGAAATGTGGAAAAAGGGCCTGTCCTCTTGGGAGGCGTATAGAAGTGTTGTCAGGGCCTGCAGGGATGCGACGAGGAAGGCTAAAGCCCACCTAGAGATGAGGCTTGCAAAAGAGATAAAAGATAATAAGAAGGGTTTTTTTAAGTATGTAAACAGTAGAAGGGAGACTAGGGATAATGTGGGTTCCTTGCTGAACGAGGGGGGTGTCCTGGTAACGGGAGGTGCCGAGAAGGCGGAGATACTGAATGCTCTCTTTGCTTCAGTCTTTGCTTCAAGGACTCCCCCCCCCAGGACTCCTCAACCCTAGCGGGAGGAGAAAGGGTCTGGGAGATGGAGGGCTCCCCCCTGCTTGACGAGAGAGTGGTTTAGGAGCATTTGAGTGGGCTAAACACACACAAATCCATGGGTCCCGATGGGATGCGTCCACATGTGCTAAGGGAGTTGGCAGAGGTGATCACTGAACCGCTCTTTATCATCTTTGAAAGGTCCTGGAGAACAGGAGAGGTGCCTGAAGATTGGAGGATAGCCAATGTCACTCCGGTCTTCAAGAAGGGCAAGAAGGAGGATCTGGGAAACTACAGGCCAGTCAGTCTCACCTCTGTCCCTGGAAAAGTGTTGGAACAGTTTGTTCTGGATGCCATCTCCAAGCAATTGGAAGAGAAGAATGCTATGAGGAGTAGTCAGCATGGATTCACCAAGGGGAAGTCATGCTCAACGAACCTCGTTGCCTTCTATGATGGCATCACCAGCTGGGTGGATGGGGGGAGAGCAGTGGATGTCATCTACCTTGACTTTAGCAAGGCTTTCGATACTGTCTCCCATGACATCATGATAGCAAAGCAGAGGAAGTGTGGGATAGAGGGGTGGACAGTAAGGTGGGTTGAGAACTGGCTGACTGGCTGAGCTCAGAGGGTGGTGATTGGCGGCACAGAGTCCGGCTGGAGACCTGTGACTAGCAGTGTTCCCCAGGGGTCGGTGCTGGGTCTGGTCGTGTTCAACATCTTCATAGATGACCTTGATGAGGGAATAGTGTCTGCCCTTAGCAAGTACGCAGATGACACAAAGCTGGGAGGAGTGGCTGACACGCCAGAAGGCTGTGCTGCCATTCAGCAAGTCCTGGACCAGCTGGAGAGATGGGCAGGAAGAAACCAAATGAGGTTTAATAAGAGCAAGTGTAGAGTCTTGCACCTGGGAAGGAACAACCGGACGTATCAGTACAGGCTGGAGGACAACCTGCTGGAGAGGAGCTCTGAGGAGAAAGACCTGGGGGTCATGGTGGATGACAGGTTGACCATGAGCCAGCAGTGTGCCCTCGTGGCCAAGAGGGCCAATGGGATCCTGGCGTGCCAGGAGCGTGGCCAGCAGGTCAAGGGAGGCGATCCTCCTCCTCTACTCTGCCCTGGTCAGGCCTCACCTGGAGTACTGTGTCCAGTTCTGGGCTCCCCGGTACAAAAAAGGCAGGGATCTCCTGGAAAGAGTCCAGCAGAGGGACTCAAAGATGATACGGGGCCTGGAACATCTTCCCTATGAAGAAAGGCTGAGAGACCTGGGTCTGTTCAGCCTGGAGAAAAGACGACTGAGGGGATCTCATCAATGTGTATAAATACCTGAAGTGTGGGAGACAGAGGGATTTGGCCAACCTCTTCTCAGTGGTTTGTGGGGACAGGACAAAGGGTAATGGCCACAAGATAGAGCACAGGAAGTTCCACACCAACATGCGAAAGAACTTCTTCACAGTGAGGGTGACAGAGCACTGGGACAGGCTGCCCAGGGAGGTTGTGGCGTCTCCTTCTCTGGAGATATTCAAGGCCCGCCTGGACGCCTACCTGGGCAGCCTGCTCTAAGGAACCTGCTTTGGCAGGGGGGTTGGACACAATGATCTCTCGAGGTCCCTTCCAACTCCTTCAATTCTGTGATAAGCTATACTCCTGCATAACGTTTCTGTGGAAGTCAGGAAAGTATTTCTTTCATGATGTCAGATAATTTTCCTAGACTCTATAAAAAATGTTTTAAATGTCAGAGAGACAAACACAACAGAAAACCAACATCCTATTGCATTGGTTGATACTTTGATTAATACATCTTCCACATGCAAGTTTTGCAAAGGATTTTCTTTAATGATTTTTCTTTAAGGTAGAATCTTCTAGACAGCAATTATGTGTGTACTGAAAAAAATAAAATTATAAGAATAAGTTGTGAAGCCAGGAAGTCCATTATGGTCATTTTACTGGTATTAGTGTCCTCCCTCCTTTTCACATTTACCATTTCTCTGATTTCTCCATAACATGTAAACAGGAGCAGAGGTGATTTTGTGTTTTATTCCAGGCCACAAATACTAAAATGTGTAATCATAAAGGGCAGAAAATACCTACTTGGAGGGCTCATTAATCATACACCTCTACTGATACCTGTGTTTTCTAATCAGTTCAACATTTACCATCAGTTTGTACAATTCTGTTGTCTCAGACAAAATGCTTTACAGCATCAAGTCAAACATTATGTATGGTTGTATTTATATTACATTTATGCTGTTAATTTAGACAGTAAAATTAGTGTCATAAAAACAGTGTTCTTCAATAAGATCAAAATAAGTTTGCTTGTGTTGCCATTGTTGAGTTATTTATTTAATCAAGTCTGAGTTGTTCCTTTTTTCTTTTTCTTTTTTTTTAATGCCAGCACCAGTCTGGCATTCCCACTGTTACCACAGCTGTCTACCTTTAATCTTTATAAAATATTGTTGCAACATTTCTTCCATATTTCTGGCCTTCAGCATCTGTTACCATACTAAAAGCTGACACTTTCTAAGCCAAATACTTCTTATCAAGGGGAAAAATAATTTAGGCTCTTGGTAGAACATTCACTCTGGTCCTGACATTCTTACCATTTGGATCAACTCCAAAGAAGAGTAAACTACAGAACATGATGTTCTTACAGCAAATAACTCTCTGAGTAATGGGAAAATAAAAAGTACTTCCAAGAACCGTATTAAAGATGAGTTTTTTTGGAGCTCTGCACGATACTGAATCGTTTAAATTTTATTTGGGGTTTGTTTTGACTCCTTTATGAAATATTTTTATGGTCATGTAAACCTTCTATAAATGACAATGTCCTCTATCTATTAAAAGTAACTCTATGACAATAACTTGGATAGACCTTACCAAGAACTGAAAGAAGCTTTGTATTTGAAACAGTAAAAGACCATTGCATCGGTTATCCAATACTTAATTAATGGCATGGGCAAATAAAACTATGAATATGATTATTACCTTCAGAAAACAAGAGAGAAAAAAAAATAATACATGGCTTCAACGTGGCTTCACTAGGGGCAAATCGTTCCTGACCAATCTGGTGGCTTTCTATGATGGAGTGACTGCATCAGTTGGCAAAGGAAGACCGATAGATGTCATCTACCTGGACTTCTGCAAGGCCTTTGATATGGTCCCACATGACATCCTAGTCTCCAAATTGGAAGGAGATGGATTTGACGGGTGGACCATTCAGTGGGTAAGGAGTTGGCTTGAAGGCCGCACCCAGTGACTGGTGGTCAATGGCTCTATGTCCAAATGGAGGCCAGTGATGAGTGGTGTCCCTCAGGGGTCTGTCCTCAGACCAGTACTGTTTAATATCTTTATCAATGACATAAACAGTGGGATCGAGTGCACCCTCAGCACATTTGCAGATGACACCAAGCTGAGTGGTGCAGATGATACAACAGAAGGAAGGGATGCCATCCAAAGGGAACTGGACAGGCTTGAGAAGCAGGCCCATGTGAACCTAATGAGGTTCAACAAGTCTAAAAGCAGGGTGGTGCACCTGGGCTGGGGCAACACCAGACATGAGCACAGACTAGGAGAAGAACTCATTGAGAGCAGCCCTGCAGAGAAGGACTTGGGGGTTCTGGTGGACAAAAAGCTTGACATGAGCCAGCAGTGTGTGCCTTCAGCCCAGAAGGGCAACTGCATCCTGGGCTGCATCAACAGAGGAATTGTCCCCCCCTACTCAGCCCCGGTGAGGCCCACGTGGAGTGCTGCATCCAGGTCTGGAGCCCCCAGCACAAGAAGGATGTGGGGCTGTTGGAGCGGTTCCAGAGGAGGGCCAGAAAGATTATCAGAGGGCTGGAGCACCTATCCTACAAAGACAGGATGAGAGAGCTGGGGCTGTTCAGCCTACAGAAGAGAAGGCTCCAGGGTGACCTCATCACGGCCTTACTTAAAAGTGTCTTATAAAAAGGATGGAGAACTCTTTACTTAGGTAAATAATGATAGGACAAGGGGGAATGGTTTAAAACTAAAAGAGGGGAGGCTTAGATTACAGGTTAGAAGAAAATTCTTCCCTCAGAGGGTGGTGAGGCACTGAACAGGCTGCCCAGAGAAGCTGTGGATGCCCTTGGAGGTGTTCAAGACCAGGTTGGATGAGGCTCTGGGCAACCTGATCTAGTGGGTGGCGTCCCTGCCTATGGCAGGGGATTGGAACCAGATGATCTTTGAGGTCCCTTCCAACCCAAACCATTCTGTGATTCTATAATTCTAATACATTACCACAGATAATCTTTCACAGCTGGAGGTGAGGATTTAACAAGAGCCTACACTTTAAATAAGGTTGAGAAAGGTGACACACTGACACAATTGCTATCAGATGACTCTTCCTCAGTATATGTAGTCAATCCTTTAAGACCATGTGATATCACAAAGTTTAATCAAAGAAAATATCTGCTATTATAAAACTCAAAGAGGAGGTGTTACTTATGTGTGAAAATACTAATTTCAAAAGTAAAACTCTTAAGAGCTACAAAACCAGACTGTGATGGTTTAGTGATAAAATGAATGTATTTCAGATTATTCAGAAATGCTGTTTTAGTATGTGCTTCATGTACACCAAGTAATATTTTTTTTTAAAAAAAAAAAAAAGGAAGAAAAGTAGGTTTATCTAGACTTCCATTTAGAAAGCAGTATTTTGATGTGCAATATTTTATAAACTGCCAGTCATATTCTTGAATTCACAGCTCAACAGACCCTGACAAAGTTCTCTATTTTCATGTCTTTCAAGGAAACTTGCTAATCCCATAGCAGTAACTAATGGAACAATTCATCCTATTAAATTAATAGACCTCCTATAGAAAAAAAAAATCTTTAAACGCAAAGTCAAGCAAGGGAAGTACCTTCACTTTTTAAAGTGGATAGCTGATTTAGAGACAGTATCTCTTGTTGCACAAAAGGAAAGCTGATGTATTTAGCTAACATTCTGAAAACTGGATTGGATTATGATTGTTCACACCATCAAAACCAAGAAATATGTATTAATGTTTTCCTATGTTTCAGTTGCTATCCTTACCATCACATGTACTTTCCAAAAACCCATTTGTGTTCTGATCTTGTAATTTCAGAAACGGGTTCATGCTAGTATTTGGATCTTACGAAGCTTATAGAAAAACTACAGTTATTATCAGTTTTCTTTTAAGAAGGATCAAGTCATACTCTGACATTTGTGAGCACTTAATGTTTTTCACTTCATTCACGTACTAATCTTTGGGGGAGCATCTTCAAAACAATGCTTGTATTTTTTTTCCTTTGCCTTTGTACATGAAATCTTTCATGAAAATCCTTTCTATTCTATTACCATGAGTACTCCCAGTTGTCTAATTTCTGTTTATTATATTGATATTATATAGCTGGATGTTTTTTCTGTTAAATGATTGCAGTTGCTTCTGTAAATTTCTTTTAGGACTCTCATGTAAGTGAGCACAGCCTGTTAGGTTACCCACTGTGCTTAAACAAGGAGCAGGTAGTCAGTCCCTCCTGGAAGACAGGAGGAATTTCAGTTACCTTCTAACTGCATCAGCAACAAGGAGAGAAAAGAGTTTTTTGTGGGGATTTTCTTATGGTGTATCCTTTTGTTAAGAAGCCAATTTCTGTTAATTTTGGGACATATGTAAGAGTATCATACACACGGTCACGTACATATGACCATATCCCAGAACTGCAAATATCACCCTTAACCCCAAATTAGTAAACACACAATTTCTTCTTAATTATGCACTTTAAGGAGTTCTTTAAGCTGAAAATATTTACAGTTTTTGTTTTGTTTTCCTGGCCTACAGTGACCACTTAAATTTCTACTATACAATTTAATTTTTCACTTTAGTTGAAACACAAAACGTCAACTTGGCTATGGAGAGAAAGAACCTAAGTGAAAGACTGCCCAACTGCTCAACACTGATCAGGAGAAAACAGAGTTTAGGGGTTAAGCCCAAAGGTGATATATGGCACAGTATAAACATAGGTATATACAGATCCATGTCATAATTCAAAAAAGAGGCATACTTTACTATTGCTTTTTTGCAATCACTTCCTTGTATCTTCCATAAATTATCCACAATTTAGATGCCCTATTTTATCTCACGGTGTGACACCTAGCCATTCATTTATGTTCCTTCTTGATCTAAAGGTATTTGGACAGAATTTAGCTAAGAAACTAGAGGAAAAAAAAATGCAAGCTCAAGCCTGAAGCAGTGAAGTGACGACAGTGATCCTTACTAGACAGTGATGCCAATGGCACATGCGGCACAGGAATTTCACCAATAGCCTCTTTTTGTGGCCTTTTTTTTTTTTTTTTTAATTTTTAAAACCAAATCTTGAAAAATTATATTGAGGAATGTAACTGATTTTCGAGTGTTTTTGAAAACCAGAAATTGCTAGTGCTCTGAGATTTTTAGTCAATGCCTTCTTCAGGTTTGAAATTGCTTTAGTACTGCTTTGTTACTCAGAATAAATGTTAATGAAAGTCGCAGCAATTTCTTCCTTATGAAAACAAACCTTCTACTAAAAGCAGTAGGAATTTTCTCTGTTTAAAAACATATGCATCACATCTCAGTCCAAAATCCCTTCTAATCTACACTTAGCAACTTTGGAGTAAGAATTCAGACCTCCTAAATTTTCTTGAAGAAAAAAAAATTCTCAAAAAAATTCCTTTTTTTTTCTTCAAGAAAATTTAGGAGGTCTGAATCCGAAGGATTTTTTCTTTTCCTTTTATGAATCCAGTACCCTCCTGTTGGTAAATTACATGTTCAAACTAAAACTGCATTGCAGATAAAAGTACATTGTCTATTTAATAAAGAGGGCAGAAAGCCATGCATGGTTTTGATGGGTTACAAGACTTAAAACACACATTAATTTATTAACAATATGAATGCTATGCACATAGTAGGCTGCAATTATCTTCAGGAAGCAATGCACTTTAAATGAGAAAGTTCTTCACTGCAAGAATACACATAATTTACTATAATACTGGAAAAGTAGATATAGCATGCTCCAGAAAGAAAGGATCCCTGAATGCTTTCAAGTTCAGTCTGGAATTTATCTAAAATAAGGTTTGAAAAATTAGGTTATAAGTACAAAACAAGATGTGTTTAGTACATTTTACTAAGAGGCTTATGAAGTATTACTTTCAGTTAAGTTTCCAATAATGTAATTAACCCAGCACATGTTCTACCCCATAATGAATTGCAGCAAAACATAGTATGCTGAAAACTTAGGTGTGGACAAAATGTACTATATGTACACAGGATTATCAAAGAAGACAGAATGAAGTGAAAGATAATTGTTTTAGATAAGGATCCTATGGAGAATTAAGCAATGAAATCACAAAACTGGGTCAGCTTGCAATTTGGAAGTGCCTGTATTTTGATGTACTCAACAGAACTGAGGATCAAAAGCTGAATTTTATACCCAAAACCAGGCATAAAACCTTAATAGAAAATGTCAGGGTGCAAATCCAGTGCCTCGCCTTATAGCCTAGGTGTTGGCAGGGCTCCTTTGACTCAAATGAAAAAAATAAAAGAAAAAAAAACTTAAAATGAGAAAAAATAAAAGACTGTAAACAAATGGACCACAAATCTTGAAAAAAGAGCCTGCGAATAATAATAATAATAATTTAAAAAAAAGTCCTCCCCATCAATTATTGAAGGTCTTTTATATCTGTGCATCATCTGGCTTGGTTTTTATGTGCCGTTGTTTAAAAATGTGAACGATAATTATAGAAATGTAAAAGAATTTTCTTCCTGACATTTTCTTCCCTCCATTAAAAGGCATACCTTGTTATTGAAGGAATGCTTGCAACTCTTCAATTGCTGGCAAAGAATTACCTATTTAAAAATGGCCCTGAAGATTGTTTGGAGTATAAAAAACACCTGAAGAAGCAAATGAACTACAAAACATGACAGAAGAGAAGAACCTCAGCAGCCACTAGACTAAACACTATCACTGCAGTACTCCGGACTGAATCCGTGGAGGTTTTCAAGCAAAAGTAACAGGAAAAATCAACTTTTGTGATCACTGTATGCTTTGCTTTATCCTCCTGTTATTGTTTCTCCTGCCTTGTCCTAGGGCCATGTGAAGAGGAGGACACAGCCCCTGTAACTCAGCAGTTTTAAACACTGGAGGGGGGTAGGGGGCAGGGAAGAGGATGGTTTTGACCTCAGATCGCTCCAAGTACCTGCTTATTTCTTTCACTTGATTTTGAAGCTGAGCATATGGTGGTAATGATGTTCGAGAGCCACCTTCTCATAGAGCATCCTTTCTGCACTGACCCGTGGAAGGTTATTGGCGGGTGACCTAGTGTGGTGAGGCGGGTCTGAACAGCCTGATAGGAGCAGCAGCATGGGGACATGTGCTGCATGCTAGCTGGCAACCACCTCCACTTGAGAGGCAGCTGCTTTAACAAGGAGGTTCCCTTAATATAATTAAGGCTAATTTGGGCTAGCAGTTTATGCAGCAAATTGTATAAATCACAGCTTAGTCGTAAGGAGTCAAAATAGCTTCCAATGCAAACATGCAAGGATTCACATTTTGCTTAATTTTATTCCCATTATGGAAAAAGCAAATTATTTATTATGACTATAAAATTACAAAAGGGAAAGCTTTTTGCTGAAGTCTGAACCTAAGCTCTCTGCCACTGCAACACAGAGGGCTAGGACAACTGATAAGTTCGATTCAGTCCCATGCCTGTGGTGCACTGCTTGATCTCATGCTCTTAATACAACTCTCATTCTTCAGCCATGACAATTACAGTAATCAGCTACTACATATAAAACTTTTTAGTTTCTCTTCAGTTCAGTAGTCTCTATGTTTTTAAAGCCCATAAATAAGGAAATGTTGCAGTGGACTGAATGCCACTGTCATGATGAATGAGGCTTGCATTTACACTACAACACTGACAGGTGAACTGAAGCAGCAATAATAATTTTTTTTTACCCCTCCCCTCATTCTTAGCACCTGGTGCTTGAGGGAGACAAGCTAGCACAAGAACTGCAGTTTCATAGTAAGGAATTCTCAGATCAAGGCAAATAAGAGAAGTTATTAGTACAAAAAATAAGTGAATATATCAAAAAGGATCATTTCACAAGTAAAATCTATTTGGGGTTATTTGTCACTGGCCACTTCATTTGAAAAGTCTCCTAGATTTGCATTATTTCTAGAAAACAATGCTATATAGGGAAAATGTGGATTTTTGAAACTCAGCATTAGATCAGTTCATATCAGTAGTAAGACAATTGACTAGCATGCTGCCAGGTCTCTCTGAGAAGGAAGTAACATAATATAATGTAATTTTTCAAATTGGATTCTAAAAGGATCTAATTTCTTTGCAAATAAATACAAGAGGAATGGGAAGGAGTAAAGGAGAAAAAAAAAAGGCAGAAAATAAATATTATTCCAATGGATCCTGGGGTCTAGGGTAGCCCAGTGCGCTGTTTGCAGCTTGCTGTGGATGTATTCAGCTCTCCCCTCTGAAGGCTGCTTGCACACTGTCACCAATTAGTATTGTGCTCTGGAGCTCAGCGAGCTGCTAAGTGTCTTTTTAGCTACCGTTAGGTAACCTTTCCAAAACTGACCTTTTCATTATCATTTCACATCACTCTGTTGTGTGTCATAGAGACACACTTTTTAATGTCATGTTTATTTCCACCGGCTCTTAAGCTTTTTATCAAATATACTGACTTACCATACATTAAGTGAAAAAGAACAAATTAATCTTTCAAATATACATAAACAAATAAAAAAAAACCACCTTTTTTTCATTCTCTTTTTCGGGATACCATTGAACCATGCTAACCACTACACAGCGTGTGAACATTATTGCCAATAGCTGCATACCATGACCTCAGACTTAGGTCTAGAAGCAATTGCTGGTTCACCTCAGAGAACAGCAACAAGACCCCTTCCCAACCAAAACCAGCTGGAAATCCCAAATATCTTCATGGGAGATTGATTCTCCTAACAGTTGTTAGCATTCTGATGCATAGGCGCTGTTGAGCTCTATAATTCCTTTACAGAGTGTGTGGGGTTTCTTAAAATGCCTTAGAAATAATCCTCCTGTGAAAAATCCTGTGGAAATGTGAGACGACTGTTGGCAAAAAGGTATACTAAACAAAACTGTAATATGAATTTCTGTTTCCTGAGGTAAAATGCTTTTGACAAAATTCTTAGGACTGAGGCCAAAATTGTGGCTTTGTCTGCATGGTTTTGTAACAAGTTGTGCGCAACTGATCCAGATAAATGGCTACTAGTTATTGGTTTCTGGTAGTGTTAGACTGCCAGATGATTTGCATGTGTCCTTCCCTATTGCTGCAGAAGGCTTTAAGAGCAAACAACAGCTATCGTGTACTTTGAAAGTTGCAGTATCAATCCTAAGCTTTCAAAAAGCTGGCATCGGTACCCCTAAAATCTTCACAATTCCTCTAAGACACAGCACAGTACCCCCAGGCTCTAACACACATGAATACATTCTCTATTCTTCCTTTTACAAAACATATAGAAAAATAACTCTATGATGCCTTAAACTTTGATATCCAAGCTTTGAAGGAGGGCATACACAAGCACAAAAACCCCACAGCATATGCAAGCTTCATACACAACAATTGCAGACAAATAACCTTTTGTACCCATATTTCAAGGATGATTAGGATGAATTCAATGTGTGGGTTGAATATTTATGTACATAGCTTCATCTCCATCCACATGTAACTTTGGTGTAATCACAAGTACTGAAGTTAATGCTCAAATGAAAAAACAGAAGCCTTGCATTCATCATTACCAGTGCTGCAAATTTAAAAGATAAAACAGTTCCAACTAACTAACTTGATATCAGTCCAAGCAAATTCTCACCAAGACCAAGACCTGGATGCATAGATCAGTTTGACAGTTTATATTTCAGTGACAACCATAGCCTCGGCATCTAAACTCTGTGATAACTGAAGGACCGGGGTGTGCGAGCAGATAAGGGTTATTATATAAAAAGATTCTATGGTTACTTAGATAGTCCTTGTGAAATTAATTACGTTCTAGGTATAAAACTTTTAAATACCGAACATTTATCACAGCACAGATCCTTCTACCATCAATCACTTTTAATGCCTCTTGCCTTCTTAAAAGAGGTTCAGAAGATGTCATTAAAATTATTTGAACTTCTGCCTTCCCCATCTCGGTGAAGTCACCATCTTCTCATAGCAATGAGTTTCTAGAGATCACTTGTGTCAGAAAAAAAAGTGAGCAATCAGTGGATACCTCCTATCTCACCTGGGGGGTTTTCATGTTTTAGTTTCATGTTCCTCATACATGCTCTTCAAATACAGCCTACCCTCTCATTCCCAACTCTACATTTCCTTTGCTTCCCTTTGCCATACGTTGAAGACTATGTGCCTGGGTGGGTCACACAACTTATTTAAAGATCTGCTTTTAGGTCCTCTGCCTAGAGGCCTATCAAAAAATTGTTGGTTACTCATGCTGTCCATTTTCTACCCTCGTCCCTCACATTCTCAAACACTTGTCTAGTCTCTGCTTCCAACAGTGTCTCTGGGTCCTTGAATCTTTTTTTCACAGATTCCACTAGTTTTCAGGCAACACTTAACGTGCAAACAAATATTGTCAAGCACCTACTTGAGGGTAATATTAGTTCTTCACCTTCTCCACAGTTTTTTTCATTAGCTCCTCCACTTCAAACACCTCAACTCCTGTATCAATGGCCATCTCTTTAGAGAAAAGAAAGGTAACTTGGCTTCCATCAGCCCTCTCTTGCCTCCTCACTGCAACCAAAGAATAGAGTCACACATCCACTTAACTCCAAGAACAAGCTGACTGCCACTAAATCTGAACAAGTTAAAAAATTTCTCCAGGATGAAGTTAGATTTCAGTGGATGAGCCTAAACAAAATACGAGTTGAAAAGTTTTGATTCATGTTCTCTTCTTTTATTACGTTTAGAGCTGAACAAGATTTGTCAATTCTTTACAATCTTGAAATGATGATTGTTCTGTGTATATTCACCAGGCAGTACTTAGAGCCACGTGCAAAATGGAACAGCTCTATTTTACACAGCAGGACAAACAAAGCCAGATATTACCCCCTGCTATTAGCTCCACCCTCAGACCAGTCACAGTCAGAAATGGCTTTGCTTCCAAGCTGCCTTTCTCTCTTTCACCTGATTGCTTCCCACAACAAGACAGACTCTTCAAAAGCTTAAAGACAAGATGCAGTGACAAATTTGTAAAATCCCTATTTGTCATAGCCTTTGCCTTTATGACAGTTTTGGAGCTAAGGAAGAAAGTAATTACAGAGAACTCTAATAGAAGCTTATGAATCAAAAAATGGGTTTTTGGTGGTAGTTACAGTTGTAATTCCCCAGTTATTTACTGGGGAATCAAAGGATAATAGTTGTTTAAAACAAAACGAAACATAAAACCAGTTGCAAAAAGGGGGAATCAACTTTTCCATCTCTCCTTCCATTATAGACAATTGTCTCAGTAGATTCCTCATGTCCAGGCTCTGACCTTTACATCTTTTAAGTTCCCCACTCTTTCCTTGCCCCTCTGCCCCCAGCCAGCAGCACAAGCTCCCACTTTTTATGCTTAACAGCCCATGCCATTGGTCTCTTGAACATCAGACAAGTGCCATCTATTTATTCAAATATTTGACAGATATTCTTTAATTCAGAATTCGTTTGCTTTGGTGGCTTCTTGGGGGCACAGGAATACATTAAACAGCAAGGCAAAGCATTGGGATTTTAGCAGAGTCACTGTTTTATCGTAGTAAATTTTATTTCACTCATCTCTGTATCATGCCTAAGGCAGTGCAATTTTAATCTACATGTGCATTAATGCCCTCGAAGCATAAAGACACCTGGAAGTGTTAAGCATCAGGCTAAAAAAAACGAAACATTGAATTATTTGATACGCACCTCAAGTGAGGAACAATGAACCATCTGGGGGCAAGCTACAGGTAGACGATCTGCTCTTTATCATTACCTGTGAGTACAGATGCTAACGTTGTTTGGTCTAACTCTACCTCGGCATCAGCAGTTTCATGTTATGCAGTGCTCCAGGCTATTAAAGCTTTGGAAGAACATACTGATACTATGCACCTGGAATATCTAAATGGGAGTAGCGCAGGTTGTTTCTCTTGAATATGGGAATCACATTGTTTATAAGGCACTACATGGCTCCTGGTCTGCGTCTGGGCAAGCACGTGACTGCTTCACCTTTTGCTCAACAGCAGAACCAAAGACTCAGTTACAACCTTAGAGATAAGATGAAACTAAAAGAGTTTCAGTGGTACTCATCACTAGAAACAGAAATTCATTCTACCAAAAGTCAGTATGGAGAGAGAACATGGACAACATTGTAGTGCCTAGTTGTTAGAATTATTTTGAATTTTGAAGGATTTACTGAAGAATAAGCAGTAAGCTAGCATAGGTCTTATACATTTCTGCGTAGTTGAAACTCTGCTAAAGATATATTGATGGAGTATTTCTTTCTAAGAATAATTAGGATAAAGCTTCTTTTATGTATTATGAAAACTTTGGATTTAACTCTGGTCTTTCACATACAACATCTTTTGATGGTGATGGGAGGAATAGAAGAATTTAGACATTTCTCCTTGCAGAAATGTTTTGTTCCACCACCACCACCACCCAAAACTAAATATCTACAACAATATGTGTCCCAATGGATTCCTACACAGCTTTGAGACTCCAGTTCTATATTTAAGTGGCTTCTAATGATGAGCTGCTTACAGATGCAGAATATGCACAGTTTTTGCCCTCTGTGGCTCACCAGTCATGCCAGAAGGAGCCCAGGACAGAGAGAAATGGAATAGACACAGCATAGACTTCTTGTGTGCAGCAACTTGAAATGTGCTGGGGCTTTTTTGTTGTTTGTTTTTTGTTTGTTTTCTTTTGTTTTGTTTAAGGATTTAAGCTACCCAGCACTACATTTCCTAAGAAGTCAGATAAGATGAAGCAGTCAGCAAAGGTGGTGACCACAGCCAGTACACAGGTCAGAGGAAACATATCACATATGTTCACAAATACCATTTATGACTTACTCTAAAGGAATGTTAGAGTTGACTTTTACTGAGATGCTACATGTTATTGAATTCAGAAACAGGGAAGAAAAATAATGCTAAGAATTTAGATTTCTTAACCTTCAGTGAATCATAGCTATCTTCATGGTACAGTTTATTCAGACAGTCCATCATGATCACAAGTACCTTTAATCACACAGGGTTTAAAACTACTTTCAAGTCACCAATACACCTGTATTTGTAGATACTGTTTTTGTAGATACTGTCCCTTTCAGATACAGACATAAGGGAAGTGTTTACATCATGCAAAAAAAAATCATGCCACAACTGAAACATGCACATGCAGGGGTATAAGACATAAATACACTGCAATAATCAGAAGTCAGTATTATTTATTCTTGTAAAAAAAAAATAGAGATAGCATTTGCTTGCAGGCTTGGATTAAAAGAGTTCCTCCTGCTCTCCAGTCACTGTCTGGCTCTTCCATGGAGCTGTGTTTCTGGTCCATGCCAAATACTCCAGAAAAGGGGTAGGAATGCTTTCTGGCAAGGCTTCTGCAGACCATATCACAGCCATGTATGTTGCTCTGCTCTACAATCTCCTGAAAATTCTTATTAGCAATGTATGTTTTATGCTGACTTCCTGGTATCTTAATGAAAAGATTTTATTAAAGCAAAACTTTATAAACACGAAGAGAAAGAGCTGTTCTCCAGCAGTAAGTAATTCCTCTTTGTTTGCTTAGCCCTTTTACCACTTAAAAACTGTTACTTTTTTATGCCTCAGGCAAATAAACATTGGAAAATTTATTACTAAGACTGGTAGATAGTATAGCTCCCCTAGTTATGCAGTACAATTTATGCTGGTTTAAAAAATTGGGAGCCTGACTGTGAAAATTATAAATGGTTTTAGAACACGTTGCATACATCAATAGATTTTATTGTGTAGGGGTACTGTAGAAGAATGGATTTCTGAGTTCATGGGAGATCAACTGTGGATTCTGTAGTCAGGATCAAACCAAATATAGACTCTGGATTAAGACTGAGCTATTCACTCAGATCCAAATGGTACATGTAGTTTCTCTGAAAGAGGAAATGACTATTCAAGCAGTTTTCCCCTTTTGCAGGGAATTAAGTGAAATTCTAATTCCTTTATTTGCAAGTCAGAGACACTCAGCTGTCTGCAAGAAACATCCAAAGAAAGCTTCTGATTTTGGTAATTTGCTCCTTACACAAGTGAGGCCTGATGTACTCCAGAAGAAATTTAGAAGAAATGCAATTATTAAAAAAAAATAGAAGTTCAATTTACGGTATCAGTAAACTAGGTATGGACAAGCAAATTTAAATGACAGACTTAAAATGGGAGATTGACCTCAGTTTATTCAGCTGATATGAATTAAAATGACCAATTGTCAACACATACTATATTGCCGTCTCTAAGCTCAAATACAATGAGCTTTTTTCCTTTAGAAGGTGCTCAGTTTTGTCCTGGCTCCAGCTAAGACTTTACAACACCCCTGGGACAGAAAAATAAATAAATAAATCATAACTAGTAGTTCTTGCCAAAAAAAAGTCATAAAACAGAACTAAGATGGAAGAATTATTAGTTCCCACCCTGCTCTACTTGCTGCTTATGTAGAATTGTTCCCTATGGCACATTATGTAGTGTTTCATCCAGACTTATTTTAAGTGTTCAACTCAATTTCAGCCATGAAACTGCAGCTAATGAATGATCTCCTTTGGTTTATTTTTATCACATTCTCAAGTATGCATTAAAATTAGCATAATTGATGGTGTAATTAAAGACGTCAGCACAGCTCTGAATACGGGGTTTGCTAGTTAACATGTGTTCCGCGCCAGTTGGATGTTAGAATACGATTTTCCTCCTGGAAGCTTTCAACCAACATGACACTGGATTAATTTAAAGACAGTTCCTGAATTATTAGCCAACAGGTTAGGACTAGAAGGTGTTTTGAGCAAATTTGCCGACGACACCAAGGAGGAGTTGTGGACTCGGCTGAGGGTGGAAAGGCCTTGCAGAGAGATCTGGACAGATTGGAGAGCTGGGCAATCACCAACCACATGAAGTTTAACAAAAGCAAGTGCTGAGTCCTGCACCTGGGACGGGGCAACCCTGGCTATACATACAGACTGGGCGACGAGACGCTGGAGAGCAGCCCCGCAGAGAGGGATCTGGGGGTTGTGGTTGACAGCAAGTTGAATATGAGCCAGCAGTGTGCCCTGGCAGCCAGGAGGGCCAACTGTATCCTGGGGTGCATCAAGCACGGCATTGCTAGTCGGTCAAGGGAAGTGATTGTCCCACTCTACTCTGCGCTGGTGCGGCCTCACCTCGAGTACTGTGTGCAGTTCTGGGCACCACAGTACAAAAAGGACATTAAACTGTTGGAGAGTGTCCAGAGGAGGGCAACGAAGATGGTGAAGGGCCTAGAGGGGAAGACATATGAGGAGCGGCTGAGGTCACTGGGCCTGTTCAGCCTGGAGAAGAAGAGGCTGAGGGGGGACCTCATCGCAGCCTACAACTTCCTCGCGAGGGGGAGTGGAGAGGCAAGTGACCTCTTCTCCATTATCACCAGTGATAGGACCCGTGGGAATGGTGTTAAGCTGAGGCAGGGGAAGTTTAGGCTGGACATCAGGAAGAGGTTCTTCACCGAGAGGGTGGTTGCACACTGGAACAGGCTCCCCAGTGAAGTAGTCACTGCACCAAGCCTGTCTGAATTTAAGAAGCGATTGGACTGTGCGCTTAGTCACATGGTCTAAACTTTTGGGTAGACCTGTGTGGTGCCAGGAGTTGGACTTGATGATCCTTATGGGTCCCTTCCAACTCAGGATATTCTATGATTCTGTGATTCTAAAATGCTGCACTAGCTTTTAGAGTTACAGTCATATTCTCCTATGTGATGTACGTTTTTCCTTTTGAATGGTTAGAACACAATTCAGCCTGCTCCGGTTCCACATATCCATTTGTGTATATAAATCTGATACCAGACATGAAGGTAGACTCTCCCTATGCTTTTTTAAAAAGTCTATCAGTACTAGCACAACAGTACAACCACCTCAACAAGCACAGCAATTTCCAGATGCCTAAAGAGGCATCAAAGCTTAAGCAGCTGCCCTTAAGACTTCTCTCTTTAAGCTGTGACATTAGTAGAGAAGAAAGCCATGGGCTCCATACAGCTGTAAGTGAAGTGACAGGCTTCCACTTCCTTTTCACATGTGCTCTGTGCCATTGGGATTCTAGGGACCAGTGCTGAAGTTCAGTTAAGGCTGTTAAAGTGACCTGAGGTATTAAGTTAATGAAAAACACTCCCACACTCCATACCAGCGAGTTTGTGTTCGTTCATTTATGCCCTCATGGACTTGGAGCGACAATTATCCTGCTTCAAAGATTACAGCAATTCCAAAAACGCTCACAGCTTAATATTTATTATAATAACATCTTAATTATATTAAGGCCAGCACCCATTTTACAGTCAACTGTTGGACTACGCAAAATCTTTGAACCTGATTTCAAGTATCCGATGTTCTTACACCGTCTCATCCATTCAGTAAGATGTTCTTGTACTGTCCCCATATGCTATCTAACACAAAGCTGTTGCTAGTCTCAAAAAGAAAAAAAAAAAAAAAAAAATCTGACCTCAAGTTCTAACTCAGATTAATTCATGCTGGTAGCATGCTTTTGAAAATGTTGGAATTAGCAAAAGAAGTGATGAGAAAGGGAAGTTTTGTATCTGTACAGTTCTTCATCATGCATGAGTTTATGGCTTTATGTTCAAAAGACTTGAAGGAATGACTTGTGTTTCAACATAGCATGTACATATGCTAAAAATATATTTTTAAATACAGCACCTGATGTTGATTTCTGATATGTAAACCATGCAGAAGAATTTGTTTGTGCCTGTGATTTGGCACAATTCCATTATCATTTTCCATTTCATTCTTTCAAATACTCCTCTGCTGCATTTCATCTACCTTATAGATCTTCTCCCTCAGCTTCCTTTTCATGAATCCATTACAAAAGATACCTTACCTGTTTTATACTTCAAAATATCTTTGAAACAAAGGGAGAAGAAGATAAAAGGATAAAAAACATCAGAAGCAAGCCTTGATAACGAGGCAGACTTTGAAGCTTTGATATAAATACAGCACAATGCTCTTTCTAACAGATTTTTAATTTAAAATCTCACATTAAAACAGAATAATTACTAGACCCAGTGGCAATGCAGGAAGACACATGACTTAAGTGCATATCTAGAGAATGCTTCTGTGGTATTGCTTACTTTCCTGCTTCTTTTACTTTAATAATATTTCACCTATATAATGGTTCTAGCAACTACTGCCTGTAAGAAGCTTTTTCAAAATGTAATCAGTCTACAAAATTGAATTGGTCAAGCAGTACAAGTTATATCAGGAAGTACACTTTGGCAAGATATGCTGGAGCTGCATTCGAATATAGTTTACTCTAACAGGTATTCCAAATACGTGAAGTGACAGGTTTACCCGCAAGTTCTTGGAGATCAGAAAATTTAGTGCAAAAATATTCCCACAAGCATACCTTTATGTAATAGCAAAGCCCCTTTTGGTATTCATATTCTCACCTGACAGTTAATGACAGTCTAAATGTGATTTACAGTTGGTAGTTATTAAGAAAACATCACATCTCTCTTGTTAATGAGAATTAAGAGCATAGGCCATGGAGGTCATGAGTTTTTATATAACTCAAAAAGCAATTATAAATTTATTTGAGTTACCTCAGATTACTTTAAAATTAAAGCATTAATGGATTCACATGTAAGGTAATATTTTCAAATGAATCATGATCATTTGGGTGATAAAGTCATTTGGCCAACAAAAAAGAAATGGAAAATGTCACGTGAGAAGAACATGAATGTAGCAGACAAGGAGCTCACAACCTACTGAATTGGGACCTCCACCATGGTCCATTAACCTCAGTGCACCAAATGACTGCATGCTTAAATTGACTCTGAATCACAGAGACTCGAAACGCAGTCTAATTAAGTAGGAATTATTCAGTTAACCTATAAGGAAGAACTTATCTCCTAGGGAGACTGAGTCCTAAAGAATCTAGGTCTAATTTCAACAGGCATGGATATCTATTGGGTTAGTTCATCTAGATTTACTACATTTGTCTCAGGAAGATAGCTAGGTAAAAGATCTCTAGGTAAGAGATCTAGTTCACTTTAAAATGTCAAGCCTGCTCATTTCTTATGGCTTTTCAAAAATCACAAATGCATTTTGAAATATACATTCTCAAAATGTGTATGTACATACATAGTGTACCAATCTAATATAAGCCTAAATCTCATTTACTTGTAAGTGTTGCAATACCAGTAGGTTTGAGTAGACAAGTGTGTAGGCAAATCAGTTTTAGTTTATTCTGTGTTAAATGAAAACAGAAAGCGTGAAATGAGTTGTAAGAAGAGTCCAAGTAAAACTACTTCATCTACGTTGCCTTTACAGCTATAAGTAGAGTCAAAACTCTTAGTGTGTGTATGCATTTACAGTCAGCAGATACTGGCATAATCCAATATTATGTACACCTATCTTTCTGTCTGCAATTCTGGATGTGAATGAGAAAAAATGCCCGAGAATAATACGTACAAGTTGGAGTTAACAGCATCAAATAATGAGAACGACAAAGTGAAATCACTGAAGACCTGATTGAGTGACTACTGACAAAACTTTGGAAGAAGAAAGGAACGTGGAAGCAAGGAGACAAGGAAAAGAAAAAGCATTCCTAATCACTTCCACTATGTATAAGCCAATATAATGCTTAAAAATAACCAACATGCTGTCATCTCATGCTTCCAAATATGACTTCTCAAAGCAGTTTCTAGTGTGCATTCTGACAGCCATGAATCAAAGAGATCTGCTATTTGGCATTAAAATCCAGAAACCAAATTGTACACTGCCAGCATAAATGTACCAAAAGTAGTGAGAGTTTGAAGGCAATATGTCAACTTGTCCACACAGTACTCAAAACTGAATATTTTGTTAAGATGTGTGTCGCATAGACAACTGGGAAATAGCGTAAAGGAATATAGCCCTTCTAGTGAAATACTTCAGTGTAATTACAAATCTGTTATCCATCGCTGTGGATTACCTAGTGGTCTAGCACACCTTCAATGGACATATTTTTCAACTTATTTTTTAACCTCCATAACAGGCCAATGCCCTACCCATCAATTTTACTCTCCCTTCCAGATAAATGAGGCAATGACCCTATTAACTATTTCCTTGAGCAGCTACGTGACGGCACAGCACTCACTTTGCAGAGCCTGTTACAAATACAGCAGTGATACAGCCTGACAAGCCGCTTGACTGCATGCTCAGAAGGCCGCTAAGTGTGCGGTGAAATTTGTGCTCATAAGATAAACTAGCCAGCACTGACAGTTGTTTCATTCAGTGGGTAAAGAGAATTCTCCGAGGAGGTTACCTAAATCATCCGTGCCAATGGCCCAGAATGGACAGAGGAGAAACGGACAGAAGCAGGGAGGGCACAAGGGGTAATGCAGGGAGTTACAACAGTCTTGAATCAGACATGTTAAATAAATTCTGAGCTCCAGTGTGTTTGAGGGAGGTATTCTGGAGCGACTGTGAAATTCCCAATGCAGTCAGAAAAATCTCAAAAACAGTTTTTAACGTGGCTCCATCAAACTCCTCTAAGCTTAGCTGAATGAGGAGCACAGATCCAGTTTATCAGAGATAACTGCAGGAATCAAAATTGGCAGTGTTTCATATTCAAAAAGTGCTATTACTATGCCTCAGACAGCTTTCAGGTCAATTTAGAAGAGCCAAAGCACCTTCAGTATCTCCCTTGCACAAAAGTTTTACAATATTTTGAGATTGCTTTACAATAGCCATTTTTCTATGACATCACTACAGTCACAAATACGCATAGATACCCCAAGCACATCTCAGTTAAATAGCTTGAGGTTGTTGGTACAGAAGGCTGAAAGCCTGTGTTTTGTTTTTTTCATCATCGTACATGAGCTTTGCAGTGAGTGTTCTGAGGAATAAAAGTCTTTGAACACCCATCTGAAAGTCAATACTTGCATCATTTGATTGCTTTGCATTTTCTTTTGCCCTTCTGAAAAAAGAGTTTTTATTTATTTAGTTAAAGAGCAGTTATGATGAACCTGAAATAACAACAAAAATAATATGGCTAGCACATCCGGGACATTTCTTATAAGGAAGCAGATGTAGAATACCCCAGGATTGATTCCACTTGGCCATTTATAACTGCTATTTAGAGAAGTCAGAGTGGAAAATACGGATAACGAGAATGAAGAACTGTTGCTCTCTAGTGCCTGAAAAAGTAATCCCTTGACAAAGAGCAAAGAGATACAGTACAGGAAAACCAATTAAGTGATTCATGTATCTCTAGCATTTACCTTTAAGCAACATGATGCATTTCATGGTATTCTTAACATTTTGCTCCAAGATAAAATATTTTCAAGAACCTAGAACTACACAAAATCAAAACAACTTCTTTCATTCAATCATGTTCCAACCATCTTTCAAATAACTCACAGATAAGAGTTGAAAAAGATGACTTGTCAGAAGCTAGGTTGCAGTATCTCTGTTATGTGGTTGCATTACAATATTTACTAAAAAGAATGGATTAGTTTTAGGTCATTCCCTTTGAATTTAGTATTTATTATGAATAAATTATCATGGAATTTTAATGCATTGGACCACTTCATGTATATTTTCATTTATGTATCAGAGTATAAGTGCAGAAAATAGTATATTTATCCATTCTTATGGCATTAAGAACATAATCTCCTTGCTCTTGTAAGAGGTTTTCTTCTATTTTATTTATTAGTTGACAGTACTTTGCTTTTGTATATTGGGTTGCATCATTTGCTGGCAGAAGCTGAACTTGACGTAATTTTAACTACTCTAGGCTTTTACTGTTATCGTAGTCAGCGCTCTGCTTATTTTCCAAACTCTGAAAATTATAATGCATTTTAAAGTAAAATTACACGTGCTTTCTCAAAGCTGCTTAAGCATTACTCTACAATTACCCTATTTTAAATGTACTGCCTCTGTAGCATACTCCCAAAGATCCGTTAAGACATTAACTAATGAATCACATAACATATCATCATGCCACGCATTTTGGTATTTTTATGCACTTTGAAGCAGGCCCCAGAAAACCGAGGACAGAGTCCTCTTGCTATGCAGAGCCTTGTTCCAAGACCAGACTGAAATGGACTCCTGCATTTATTTAATACTCCAAGGGTTTCACACAGCTCCTCTGCCTTTCTAGCTTGGAGGCCTTGCTCTTCAGCTGTTAACCCTGCCAGGCCTTGCATTGGCCTGCCCGCAGGAGTCAGGTCACATCTCATGTCTTGGGCTTTTTCCCAAGGAGATGGGCCTGCAGGGCCCAAGGAGGACCGTCAAGTCATGCAGAATTTGAGATTTCCTACTTAGTGGAGAGGTGAACCGTGAAAAGATCAACATGCCCAGCCTCGGAAAGAGGGCGAAAGAGGTGCTTCAGCCTCACTAGCACAACCTCCCACTCCATGGGGATCACCTGGACATCCAGGCAGACAGTGCTGGAAGGGGCTGGCTCTTACAATGCAGCCCCCAGTAGCCGTAACGCCTGCAAGTGTTCACTCGTGTGACAATTGGAAATGAGCTGCCATACTTCATTGTGAATGCACTACGTTTGGGTTTTCTCACCCTTAGAAAGGAGCTAAAATACTAGGTAGAGCATTGCTTTTGACCTTGGCAGCATTTGAAATAGTCTCCTGATATTAACAGCAAGTTCTGGTCTGTTGTGTCCAGCAACAATGAGCACTACCTTAAACGAGGACGTATCGATTCTGCTGCCAGTTGTCAGCCCTTACTTATTCATTTCACAGCACTACAATAAGATCAGTGCTACAGCCATGCCACCCTGATCATTGGAATACACACTACAATATAACACAGACGGTGACACATTTTGCATTTAAGCAACAGCATTATCAAAAAACAAAAACAAAAACAAACAAACAAACAAAAAGGATAGCTCAGAAACTATTTCTTCCCTTAAGATTGATGGTAACATCAAATAGGTAAAGTCTAATTGGTCTTACTCTGGTTTTACTGGAAAAGCACTACAACCTGAAAATATTACCCATGTTGTTAATGCAAATGAATTCAGAAATTTAAAGAGAAAATATAATTATTAAAAATGAAATTTTAAGCAAGATCATTAGAAACTACTGTTTACTTTATTATTTTCCCCATAGAGCATGCATTGATCATATCTATGCACTATGGGCGACTTTGACTGATTGCAATGCTAGACCAGTTATTATGAAAAATCAGAGTATAAAGAACCACAAACACCATAAAAAATAAAAACAAACCTAACCATGAAAGAGCTGTTTTCAAACCTCTGTACTTATACTCGCCCTAATGCCATTAGCCACTGTTCAATTGATATATAAGAACGTCTAAAACTAATGATTTTTATAAAGACAGAAAAATCATAATCATTTGTGTATTTAATTTCAAGATAGTAAAAGTCCTTTTTCAGGATCAAACCATTAACACCCTTTCCTAAGCAGTGCAATAATGCTATTTACAAGAAACCTTGCCAAAAAGAAAAAAAAATGCATGAAAGAACTGAAAGAGATTGGTGTTATCTCCCTTGAATCTTTCTAGCTTTTAGCTTCATGATTATATTAAGTCAGCTATTACACCTTTGGGTTTGATAGTCTTCAGCAGATTTAGGTTTTTATGAAATTATTTAATCACCTTCTGAATCTATATAAACTTTTGCATCCCATAGATTAAACAGCACGGAGAATTAGAGTTTAAAAACCTTGTTGAACAAACTTATTTGCTCATTCAAGTTCTGTCCCTTAATGATTTTATTTGTAAATACCACCCTTCTTCAAGGAGTTCTTTAGCATAAGAAAGAGTGAACTCACCCTCAACACACTTGTCTTAAGAATTATGAACAGAGCAACTCCTACATTTCCCATTAGTTGTCTCATTCCTAAACTGCTCCGTATCTTTGATTGTCCCCATTTTTACACCCATTCTGGCATTGCTATTTTTGACGTAAATGAGGATAAGATGAAGAAAAGCACAATGTATGTGCAGGTGTCCTACTGTCACTACTGTCCTCTCTGTCCAGCCTCTCCTCCACCCCCAAGCTACCATAACAAAATTGCCATTGATGACTGACTTAGAAAGTATCTGTATCTTTTTCAGGCTATAAAGGTCTTACAGGGAATTGTCAGCCAATCCCTAAGCAAAGACCCAAAGACTACCTAATATCACAAAGAGTTATTTAAAAAAAAAAATCCCTTGACTCTATGATCTAAGGATCACTTTACACAGCATGCAAATAAACAGTTAGTTTGTCACACCCTGTGCAAGAGCATGCTAACAAAAAGGCATTTCCATGTGGATTTAGTGCTACAAACAGGCAAGATCGTGCACCAAGTTAGACTACTTTCTGAATCTCAAATACAGAGCTGAAATATTTTTCATACCAAATTATTGCCATTTTTAAATGAACATTTGAAACTGGAAACAAAACAAAGGCTAATCTAGACATTAGAAGCACAGGGGTGCATGTTGCCCAAACTCAGAGGCTTAATCCGAGCAGCTCATCTTCCCACACCCCACACAGAGAACCGCAAAAGCCTGGCCATCCAAGAGAGTCAGAGAACCAGGCTCCGAACTGCGAGCAGCACAGAGGATGCACAAAGAGACAGAGACAGGGATGATGGAGCTGTGACCATACCCAAAGCGACACCTGAGTGGTCGATTCAGAAAGGCGAGGGTGACAGCTCCCCAGGACAGACAAGTGGATTCACTGGAATTAATCAGACACAGATCAGATCAAGAGCAGTGCCTTTTGACACGCTGATCCTTTGTAGGTAGAGCATGTAAAGACCTCTCTCAAACGACAGACCTCTCCTGTGCAAATGTTGAGAGATTAACATCTCTAGAACTGCCAAAAGCACAGACAGAGTGGGAGAAAATGAAGAGTCATGAAGTTATCACACGGATTCATTAACCAACTGATTGGCGCTTTCCCATTGCTCCTGTCATGAAAAAGGACAGGAAGACAGATTCACATTTATCTTAAACACTTCATAGCAGCAATTCTCAGGGAAAGTACATCATCTCATCTCTGAAAGGTGTCTAGCACTAACATATTTTGAAGATAGCAAGTGCTAACTGCAGAGCAAGCAACTTTTATTAAGTACAGACTTACTAAGAAAACTTAGCATTTGCCACAGTATTTTTGGTATTTCCATTCTTAGTATAAGGAGTAAAAATACTGAAAGTGCAACCACTAAAGATTCAAGTATTAAAGAGAAAAAAAAAAAAAAGTAAATTGCATAGAAATAAGACTGAGAGATTAATTAATACTTAGTTTCATCTGCTTGCTGAGAGTTGTAATCATTAACAAAAATTAGCTGTAGCAACATTTTGTACCAAAACTAAGATTACAAATCACCAAGATGCTCATTTAATAACGGGTGGTTCCTGAGGCTAAATTCAGTATTCTAAATTATTTGAGTATTGCTACAGTAACACAGCATTTACCAGTGCATAATTCATACTGTGTTCTGGACAACAGCTTTCACAGACAACGTTCCTCTGCAGAGTATGCTTCAGAAGGCAAGTACTGTCATCTATTTTACCTTCAGTTTAGGTTCTCAATTCAGAATAGCCTAAGAGCATGAACAATGAGATTTTGCATCAAGCACACAAAAAAAATGGGGCATTAACACATCAGCTATGAAGATCCTACAGTTACACCACTATCTACTGGTAGATGTTTTCTCTGCGGGTTGTAGGAAACCATACAAGCATGTTAAGAAAAGTGGTTATTGATAAGAAATAGGTTCCTTGCTGTGATTTTTCCCTAAATAGAAAGTGACATTTTAGAAAACAAATACTATCGGTAATTACAGTTTTTATATTGCACGATTATTCAGTGCCTCCAATTAACTGCATGGTTGCATCTTACTGGATGCTGCACAGAAGTCCACACAAAGAAGTGGCTGTCTATTAGAATAACTTAAAACCCAAACAGTTGACAAGAACCAGGAAGACAAGACAAGTCTACTGAAAGAAACACACAAAAATACTGAATGCATATGGAGAATGCTTACTAGAATTAAGCAATGAGGAAGAGGGCTCTGAGAAACAAAGAAATAGAGCTGAGAATCACAGCTCTCCTCCCTGCCAATACCAACGTGCAATTCTGCGTCATTTCATCTCCAAGGTAAATGAATCAGTGTGACAGGAGCAGATGCCACAAGTGCTAACCTAGCAGGAACACTTGCTGTAACAAAGGAGAAAAGCAAACAAAGGAACTCAACAGCAACCAGTGCAAGTAACAGTTTTTGCAGCAGGCATTACCCTTTTCACTCTCCCACTTCGGGGCAGCACCACAGCCTTTGGTTTTCCTACTCTCAAAGAGCATGAGAAAAGCTACCATAAGGAACTGCAAGCTTTGGGGTTAGTCCTCTTGCAACCCCAAGAGCACCCAAATTCAGTACAGCAGTAAGAGCAGCACTCCAAGTTACAAATAAGTAGCCTGATGTACACTGTTTTGCAGAGTTCACTTTTTATCTGTTAGACACTTTCAATAATAAATGATGTGCTTCAAGAGGGTCAAGGAGAATTCTCTTTGAAAAGCCCAAGGAACACCTTGATTGTTGTCATGACATTCCTTCTTTTTCTGCCCTCATGGCTATTCTACATTTCATCCCCAGTAAGAATTTCAAATGCCTTAACAAAAAACGCAAGAAATTGGCTCCACTGAATGTATTTTTAATGTCTCTAAAAAGATTAAAAGTAATAAGGTATATTGGCATTTGGCTACAATCCTGTTAATATCTCGCTTTCTCTCTCCACCTGCAGTTCTGCAACATGACTGTTTGGTGCTGGCAGCTGGAGGACTCTGGTTTAAACCTGACACTGATGTTGTTGGTTAATCTGTGACTACAACTAAGACTATCACTGAAGCTAATATAAGGCCAGTCTGTCCCAGTCTTACACCTCTGGATGCCCTCAACAGTACTGCTACACCTTGTTACTGGGCCTTATTTTTTCCCTTGTTCGCTATCAGCATGGCTTATAAAAGTCAAGTTTCAACACAACTATCTATTCTTCACACCTGCACCAAAAATAATTACTTCAAAAAGCCCAGGTTAAGACTTGTGTCTCTCTGAAGTAGGACACTTTATCCTAAATCAATTCAAGCAAAACTCTGTGAGATAAATTTATATGAAGCTTGTCAGCTGTGTGATTCAGGCTATAGATTCTTAATAGAGAAGAACTGAAACCCTTTAAGAGGCACAGGCAGAGATTGTTAAAGGTGTGAGAAGAGGTGGCAGACGTGAGGAGTCATTTCTATTGCTTCAGTCTTCTGTAATTCTGCGTTTTCCTGAAACTGAACGTACTGGAAGTATGTATTCCCTAATCAGTCCTTTACAGTGCTTAGTTTTTCTACATGCTGCAGCCATTCTCTACATAATGCTATAAAAAAGTACAAATTCCACGCTTCAAGAAAGAATACTGGAGTTTCAGGTTTTAAATTATTACCTTCTGAGTACTTCTCCCCCAAGCCGAGGCTCCACTTACTTGCTATCTCTTCTCACATATTCAAGCTGCCAATAAAATCTAGTCTGTCTTTGCAATAGATATTTTGAGAGAATTGTGGATTTGGGAGCTCCTGGGTCTTTGGGTCTGCTGAAGAGATAAATAATATTTATTTTCTGAAGACGATGGGCAAGGTTTTTTCACAGTAAAGGAGTTGTCTTGTCACTGGAACTGACTGGTTTAGAAAATATGGATAGAAAATTGCTTCCCACTACAACCTCCGTTTTTAAAAGAACTTGAGCAGAATCAACATAAGAACAAAAAAATCAACAAAATAAAATAGAACATTCTTGAATAAGGCTACTTTTAAGAAATTCCTTCCTTATCTTCAATCACACATTTTAAAAGACACTATCTTGGCTTCTGTTGCTGACCTAAAGGCTGTCCATTAACAAGGTACAGCCAATAATTCAGCAGCAAAATCAGAGACAAATAAATCTTGATACTGAAGGTGAAGAGGAAATAATAAAGAAATAATAATCCAGTGAAAATTCAAGATGAGTAGAAGAAAAGAAAAAGGAGACACCAAAAGAAAACTAAAAAAAAAAAAAAAAAGAAGAAGGCCTGTACTTGGGCATGGTGGTTCTAAGAAGTCCCTCTTGGCAATACTACTCTGACAATAAAACCACAATTTAAGCCTGCAATTACCATTTGACAGTATTGGAGGAACTTCAGTTATTATCTGTTCTCAGAGCTACTCCAGTACCCTCAGGCATTGTGGAACAATAGGATACATTTCTATTGGTATCTCCTGGATGTATGCACGCAGGCAGGGATCAGAGAGAGATGCTCCTGCCACAAGTATTCTAGAAGTGAAAGAATAAAAGATGTTCTGCCAAGGTTACTGGGTTTAAATTGATGTGGATCCCAAAGTGAAGCCTTGGGAAGGAAGGAGATAATCTTGTAGCACTACACAAGAGCTAAGTGAAGTCAGAAGATCTGTTTTCTGGGTACTCCCAGCACTCCTGTGCTCCTTTGTTGACTCCAGCCACTCGTTGCCCCCACAAGAAGTGATGTGTCAGCTGCAGAAGGGTTCTCCTAACCCAGGAGAGTCTCCTGGTGAGATGGCTGCTTCCAGCCCACAGCACCCTCAGATGTGCAAGGATGGTGAAAATAGCTCTGGTGAGATTAAACGTAAGAGGTGGCAAGACAGCCTGTGGAGACCACATTCTTCATGTACCAAGAAAACATGTCCAGTCTGGGTTTAAAGGTAGCCTTAAACAGACAAGTGTGTGATCGCAAGCTTCTCTTGACACAGTAACAGCACTGGGCACTGCTGAGGACTAGACCAGCATACAGTTTGCATATTTAGTGGTTTTCAGAAAAAAAGAAAAAAAAAAAAAAAGTAGTTTATATGCCTTTACTGTGTAATAATTCTTCTCAACCTAAATTAATATTTAAAGGGATGATCTGCCATGTTTGTGTTGGTCTGTCTTTTCCTATTTTTCCCACCTCCTTCCCTGCTCTTCCTTGTCCAAGTTTTTATCTTCTGGCTTTTTCTGTCTTATTTCTAGTTTCTCCTTTGCCTTTGTCACTTGAAGTTTTCACTCTTCTTTTCCCAGCCAGCTCTCTCCTCCTGTACTGAATGGACCATTCAGACAAAGCACCTCCTCCTGTTCTGTGCTCACTGATTTCACACACCAGAGACGAGATGTTGCTTTCCAAAGTACCAATTCAGCTCAGCAAGGGGGAAGTGGCTAAGACCAAGAGCAGCAAGAAATTAGTATCAGTTCATTATGAGGGGGAAAAAATAATAAAACCCTACAAAGATAAATTCAGATTAGCAGGATGGGAGAGAGATGGCAATTTTATGGGAGTCTATTAATACGTTAAGGCACATTCTCAAGTAAAGGACAGTTTACACAACAGGAGTTCAAGCTTATCTTTGTTCTATTTGCAATTAACACGTGGCCCATGTGGATCTAAACAATGGAATTTGGGAAAATCAGATTAAAGTAGATTGATACCAAATATTTTATCCAAACAAATATGCAGGTAGATGTTTGCAGGGTATGTCTTTACAGAGAGAATAAATCAGTGAGAGTAGGCTGCATTATCAGTGCCATTACGACACTGCAACTCTTTCCAGTCAGACAGCACTGTTCTAGCAATTTACAATTTATGCTGATTTCTCCCATCCTCATTGCAATCCAAGTAAATCAAAATTGAACCACACAAGAACCTTGCGGTATCTGAATTACAGAACTGATTTCAATATTGACCTCTCCTTTTAACTGCTTGGAAGCAAGAACTGGAAGTGATTGCTCTTGAGGCTAGCTCCCTTTAATCACAGGTAGGCAGGTTAGATTTTCCCCTTAAGAAATTGCAATTTCTCCACCTGGAAGACCGGTTAGATTTTCTGACTGCTATTCAGATTGGCTCTGGAATATCAAGCCTCTGAACTCCAGGCACCTACTTGTTTCCATCTTAAATATATTTACATTGGCCTTTAACTTACTGTTCACGTTCTGAGAAATTTATTTGGCTGAAGTAAACAAGACAAAGTCTCCTCATTCCTCCTCTTATGAAAGGTTTCCCATTCTCCTAAGCATCCTACTCAACTTTCTTCCCACCTGTTCCAATTTGAACTCCTCTGACTTAAGAGCAGGCAAAAAGAACTATTAGAAGAATCATATATTATGGTTTCTGCAGGACCTCATGGAAAAGTAGTTGCTATTTCCATCACTAATGCAAATGTCTCACCCAGAACAGCTAAGATTTTATTTGCCCTTTCATTGATGTACTGCACTGGTGGCTTGCAGTCATCCTGTGACTTTCTCCTACTCTGTCATATCCAATTAACAAGCTCCTAGCTTATAACAGAAATATATTGTTTTTGTGCATGATCTTGCACTTTGTCCTATTGAATTTCATTCAGCTACTATTACTGTAGCCCTCGAGGTCATCTTTCTCTTCCTGTGTGGTATTCCAAACTCCCTGTGACAGTGCCCACAAAACTTTGTGGGAATCAGAAGAAATGAGCAAAAGCAATTTTTTTGTCAAAGGAATTGTTGAAATTTTTAAGCAAGCAATATTTGGAGCAATTCTTGAAGGACCTTTATGTAACCCCACGATAGCCTTCTTTGTGTAGCTTCAGTTAGTCTCCAGCTGATGTCAATAATGGGTATTATTACTGTGATGACTTTGAAAGGACTTGAAGCAATATTCAAGCTGACATCAGTTCTTTCTCTCTGAAGAACTACCATAGGTTTCACAGACATCTGAGCTGTTTTACTTACCAAGGAATCAGATGCTTTGGTGGAGGGAGAGAGAGCAGATCTTTTGCATTTCTGCTGATATCCATACACAACACTGTCTAAACCAAAGCAGTTAAAGTCTCATGGCATCATAACTGTAAGATAAATACAATGTGCAAATCTAACAAAAAGACAAATCTATCATATATCATCTTAGGGCACTTGGAAACTAAGTTTAGAATAAAACTGTGTGATCATCCTAGCTCCAGGTCACTGGGAAACTGAAATATAGACCATATTGATGAACAAACCAGTGCAAATTCCATGAGAATGGAGTGAGTCTTCACCGATCTCTGGAGATTTTTTCTGGGGGGTGCTCCAATGAAACATTTATTTTTCTTGCTTTTGAGCTTTCCGGTTCAAAGGCTTGAATGATGATCTATTTTGAGAATAACTGTTTTCATAGTGTGGTGGTTTTTTTTGTTGTTGTTGTTTGGTTTGGTTTTTTAAACAATACAGCTTGAAAATATTTAGAAGATTTGACTGATACACATAAGGACTTCAGAAACATTAGCTACACAGGCAGTGATAACAACAGCAAAACTGAAGAGTGGAAAAGGGTATTTTTACTCCTTAGCTAAGAGATCAAAAGCACTGAAACTACTTGTCACTTTTGCCCTTGGTTTGTTTAAGCAACCGTAAAACAATATTTTGAATTTCAGAAGTCCCTATCTATCCTGAAGAAAAATCTAAGTGAAACAGTCATTCTCCTATTACATGTTGTAAAAATAATGAATGTGGAAGCAGGTACTGCTATTGTGCTGCATAGCAAAAGCCAGCATCCCTTGGGAATAATTTGTTCTTTTCCCTTCACCCTCTCAGCATCCTTTTTCCTTTAGGAACATGCAGGGAGGGGACAATCTTTTACCATGGCCTTAGGTGTGTCCTTCAATACTCATTCTGACTACATGTTGTTTCAGGAGGACAGACACATCTGCACTTATCTTCCCCTTTAAGCCCCAGCAAGAGTCCACCCAGTTGACACCCTCATCAAGATGCAGGGAGTACACTGTGCAGATGTATACACTAATTCTTAATACCTCTTCCTAAAACATCACAGAACATTTAAGAAATTGAGTTCCTTTAAACATGACATTCACTGGACTCTGTTCTCACATACTGTTATTCCTAAAAGTGTAAATGTAGCTACAAAACATTCCTAAATAAACATGTAAGCTTCATCAACTTCAAGTAAAAGCGTAATTAATTGATAGTAAAGTGGAAGAATTGGAGCTCTTCCCAGAGCCTCCCAGAGGATTCACTCGAGTCTAATAGCAAAACTTTTCCATTGTCACAAACTCCAAACACAACAGCCCAAAGGATTGTAACATGAACAGATCCTGAAAATCTAAAGACTTAAAGGCAGGTACAGAGCTCTTACTTTTTTCTCCTCTCCTCTGATTTGTTACATTGTTCATAGGAATAATTGGAAGATTTGCCTTGACACAATTTTAAGACCTAAAAAATCATTTTTGTGCATACTACTATATATTTAGTTTTTTTAATAAAGAAATATTACAGCTCACTGTCAAATTGTCAGAAACAATTTTAGAGAGGAAAGCCACATGAAGACAGACTGTTCTGGCTGCTATGGCAGAAAGACTCTCAGAGCATGTGTCCTACTGTAAATCTCTCAAGAATTGCAAGAGTCAAGGCAGTAAAAATGTTTAATGTCCTGGGCTATTCAAGCTAGTTCCTATCAGCTCATTCTATAGGACAGTTGATTTTTAATCATGCATTTCTGTAAAGAATCAAAATTAAACAGGCTTAAGTGACAGGGACTTGGTATGTTCTACTCAGTAACCCAAACCAGTATTTTTTAACTAACACATCTATCATTGCCAATGCCCCAAAACATTCTGATTTTTATTTTTCTCCTGATTTATTTTTCTCCTGAAGGCATTCTGGCACCTAAGCCTGCTTTTTGCTTAATTTTTATTTGTTTTGTTTAAGTGTACAATTCATCAAGTGTCAATATAAACTGATCTTGACAAAACCCACATACACAAGAAAAGCATTGATTAGCAATCACTTGTGCTATAGGCACAAAAGAAAACTGTGGGTTGCACCACCGTACACTAAGACTAGAAGTACATAAACTATAGGCAAAAAATATTCTATGTTTGTTGTTTGAAACAACTGTTGACTTGGTTTTTACCCTTTTATTGTTGAATTACAACCAAGTTGAATTCAATTCAATTCTGAGGATAATTACTGATAAATTCTTTGATGTATTCTTTAGCTAAGGAATTTCAAGCAATGAAGTGTACTGTACTCAAAACCTATATATCTTCAGAATTCTAGAAACTTCTCTAGTGCATCTGAAATTCATTCCTTAGCCAGGTTTACAAAACGTAGATGTGGCTTCTCTCACACGCTTGTAAGCTTAACCAAGCCCCCATCACCGTTCCTCACCTCCTTGTACCTAAACAAGCCCCCCAGCGAAAGCTGGGTGGCATTGTTATTCCTGTGACTGGCCCAAGTACCAGACTTCTGCACCTACCAAGTGACTGAAAATGGCTTGCTGCATATTGTGAGTATTCACTTCATGAGGCAACAAATTACTACCCAAGGTGCCATTACTGCAAACCCAACTGAACTTAAGTCGTCACACTTCTCCACACCAGCAGATCACCACCAATAGCAGCTTCCGCAACTAAGCTGACAACAACTGCATTTGGCCTACATCACCCAACATACCAAAGATACTATTACGACAGACAACGCTACTAAAGGGCATGGCTCACAAAGATGTTATTCTCACATGATATTATTTATTGCCTACTTTCAACCAAGTATTGATCTCTGTACAGTACCTGGAAACAATGGCAGTCCCTTCTTTAATTTGTAAATTCTATTCAAATTATACTTCAAGAACCATTTGGGAAGAATTAGTTCAATTTATTTTTTTTTTTAATTTTATTTTCCTTATTTTTAACATCTTGAAAACATCTAGAGAGTTCAGTGTCTTATGAAACTAAACAAATACAGCAGCAGCCCAGATGCACTCCAGGAGGCTGGCATTACGCTCGATGCCAGGTAAACAAAATGACTCTGGCATGGTATGCCTGGGAATAAGATGGAAAGATGGACCAAATCAAGTTAGGAATCTCTTGTTGAGACCGCCATACTTTTTTTTTTATTTATTTTTATTTTTATTTTTTTTAGGAAACTCTGCTGATGAAATACTTGGGCAGTTTTCCTGTTCAACAGTGAGAAAGATTCACGTGCAGCTGGTTTTTGGTGTGGCTACAGAGGCACCCAAGGATGAATACTGGGTGAGAACTCCAACACAGCTGATAATTCAGCTCCAAGCAGTTGACCTTTGGTTTCTGTTGCAATAAAGTCACACTCAACTGCTTGGGTTTCACGTCAGTGCAACATATAATTCTGCCTGAATTATGCCCACTTATGTTGATCCTAGATAATTAGTTTATAGTAACGCACCAAAGAACAATTAATTGCAAATATTTGTGTACTTAAAGTCACAGTTTATTTGAAAGCCAGGCACTGATATTTTTACCTATATGTGCTGAGTAGTCTCTATGCTAATTTCTGGAAGATCTACACAAAGTATTAATAATGTGTTACGTACTATACTGAAACAGAAAAACAGTTTGCATCTTACATAGTATATTTTCTTTTCCTAGCAAGAGAATATAGAAGTCTGCCATTCATTTCTGTAGACCTAAAGATTTCATTATGTTACGCGCTGATGTTAAATCTAGCAGATGTTTTGTAGGCAAACATAAATAAAGGTACTAGCCAGTCAAGAGAACATGAGTTTGCCTCATGTTCACGAAAACACTTATGTCAGTAGCTCAAATGGATATGTACACCAGGAAAACCTACTTCATTTAAACAGCTGCCATTTTAAATAAATGCATCACAAATTGTACAAGTTTACTGATTTATTTATTTATTTTTACCTTTACTGCTTCTCTTTAATGATGTTTGTCTTCTCTGAGAGCTTTGCATTGCACCCATCTAATTGACATTGAAGTGAGGAACAAGCACAGGAAACAGCCAACAGCACAACCATTTCACAAAGATCATTTCTTTCTCAGAATTTCAGTTGCTTACATTTTCTTCTTTACTGATAACTCCCAATTGCTATACACCTTGCTAGATAGGGTGCTGAACAGAGAGATCCTCCTTCTCCCCACCTCCTGTACATTTAACAATAAGTTGGTTTAGCCAAAGAGGTACTTCAGAGCAACAATTATTATACCAATCTAACGCACTATAATGTAATAAAAAGATCAGTCTCCCATCTCTCTACCTCTGTTGCAGCTCTCCAATAAGGAATCTCAATCCCGAGAAACATTACCAACCCTGGAAAAAAACATCAATCTTGGTACTGCTTGGTTACTTAAATTCAAAAATAAGCTCTTGTGAACTGTACAGAGCATGGTTTGCGTTTTCATAAAACATATACTAAATGCTAGCAAGACTTTGTGTTTTCAGAGTTTAAGCCCATTATGGTAAAAAAAACATATATGAGTATTTGCATTTGGAAAGACGGTATCATTTTTTGTACTTGATAAGATTCAGACTAAAGACTCCCACAAGTCAGTGTCTTCTTTTATTACTATTTTTCTAAGTTACTTAGATTATATTTAACTTTTGAGGTCTCTTTTCTTCTGCCCACATTGTATTTGGGACTCATTAGATACTGACCTAAATCCATCTCCCTTCATTTCATTGTAACATGGCAAGTTTTGTGATGGTTCTAATCAACCCAGTAGAGCTGCCCACCTCGATTCCATTAACGAAAAGTCAGCTCAGGGTGTAAGCATGCACGTGTTATTGACTATTGCTGGATCAAACAAGTAGAGTACACACAGATAAACCAGCTATGGTACTTTAAAAAGTAACAATGATACGTAGCTTGTTTCTCTCTCTTTCTGCAGCCACTGAAAAGCAAGACAATGAAATAGAAAATGAAACATTAAACAATACTGAGACTTCAAGTAAACCTGTTAAAATAGCAGCTGTTCAGCTTCCTGTTTATTTTCTTGGTCTCTCACCATTCAGCTTTGCTTTTGGTGCAGTTATGAACTCTGAACCAGGCTGAGGATAACAAGAAGACCAAAACATCCTTTTTTTTTTTTTTTTTTGCTAGTTCTACCCATCCTAAGAATGACCTACAGCAGAGAAAATTCTCCCCATGCTAAGCACTGCTTGAATCAGGTTGGGAATAAATTTCTATCCAAAGTCATAATTTTATTTATACAAAAATAGTCAGAGAAGTCTTTTTTTTTTTTTTTTTGAATAACAGTATACTAAGTAATAAAGTGTGCTAACAGAAAATGCAATGAAATTTCAGAAGAAAAAAGAGACAAACACATTTATACCTACTGCCTTGTAGGTATTATAAATCCAGCTTCATCATGACAGCTTTTCCATGTAACATCAAAGGATGCTAATGGAAGAAATTAGTGAGTCCCCAGCTACTAAAACATATAGGGCAGATAAAGAAAATATGCCACACCTAACACACAGGTGGAGCAAATGCCCACCTCAGAATTTGCTCTTATTTTAGTTAACAGCCGGTTTGTTAGAGCATTAATGGTCCAGCAACCAACAAACCAGCAGTTAATAGCTAGTAATGACTGGTTTCTTGGGGATTATTGCCTAAATAAATCTCAAAAGTTTTGTGCTGTTAAGTAACTCACTATTTTCTTAAAGTTGGCAGTGAAGTCCGATGGTAGTCATGTTAGTCACTTATCCAGCCCCACCATTAATTCTGATCCCCTGCATGCATAGAAAGCAAAGTACAAGAGCCCCTTATCTTCAAGCGTTAATCTGTAAAAATATTACCAAACACCTTGACAGCGGGCAAAGGGATGCTCTGCTCCATACTCCCAGTAGAAAGAACACATGCCTGAGTGTGGACCTCTCTGTTCACCCTAAGCATGCAGCTCCGGCGCCTCAAAGCATACCAAGTTGGGGTTTTTTTTTTTGAAAATCCTCTTGTATATATTTGCAGATTCATCATAGATTACTGGAACTGTGTTTAGTGTTTTGCTTCCAAAAAACAAAGAGCTTGTTAAAATTAACTAAAGTTAGATCAAAAGATAATGGCCACTCTGAAGACCCATAATAATACAGGATTATATCAACACCTAAAATTTCTTATACTACATCTCGATAGTCCTCATACTAATGACATACTTGATTGATTAGGTATGATTGATTGAAATCTGTCTGCCTGATATCTTAATGACAATAGTACTGCAGTAAAGTCTCAGAAAGCACCAAGAAACATCAACTACTTTTGCTGTTAGAGAGAGACCTTATGTTTCATGTGTCATCATATGAGACCCTACCAACAAATCTGAGGCTTCCTTATCTTATTTCTGATGGCACTAGGTGACCTTGTTCTGTACCACATAGATGCTGGAAAAAAAAAAGTCACTGATAAGGTCTGGAGCCAGTAGAAACCAATAGAAAAGTAGGGAGCCTTGTTCAGAGGCACTGAAATAAGGGGGAGCCCACACATCGTTATGTGACTACTAGGGATGCCAGCAAGCAACTCCTCTGGTAGTCAGATCGGCTTATTTTTCTGATTAATAAACCCTATCATCACAAGTAGCACCATTTTTTTCTGAGAAATCCTAAGATGTGTGTCTGATCTACTCTTTTAGATATTTAGACATCATAGATTTGCTAGCAGTGACTCCTGAACTCCTGAGGAATCTCATTAAAAGTAATAGGATTCCCCAGTGGGCCAGGGCCAATCCACAAACCCCACCGAGCTATCTGTAGAAAAGTAGTTTCCTCCAGGGCAGGGCTGAAGCACAAAAGGGATTTCTACTGCCTGTTTTTATAAATGAAACAAGAGTTTCAGTCATGAAGGAACCAGTGGTTGTTCAGCAGGGTTACAGTAGGGTGAGCTACAGGTAATGTAAAAAGAGAGATTATTGAAGTCAAATTCATAAGCTACAGGGTCGTGTGTCAAAACAGCAAATCTACATAAAGCACCACTTGTGTGAATGGGAGTAATTTGAAAACTCAAATATGCAGTATGCTTCAAAATAGGCAGCTGCCAACACATGTATTTAACATGAGTAAATGAGGCATAGAAAGGTAGAGACCTGCAAGCAACACGAAGCTGAGAAGAAACCTATATATTCTGATGCTCAGTTCTCTGGTGATATGCAGTGTGAAAAATAATTAGTAAAAAAAAAAAAGAAAAACACCTGAAACGAAAGTCAAGATATAAGGCCTGAGTCGATTCACCAATTTTACTGAGAACATATGAGGATTTAATGTTCTTAGGGATAGCATTTGGATTGGAGGTTAAATGAAGAAAATTAAAACAAGCAAACAAATAGTTATCCTTTGCCTTCATCTTCTCTGAAACCCGCATTTTATAAGTTTCTGAAATGCATTAAGGTGTGTTCAGCTTGCTACCCACTCTTCTTTAAGGCAATAATTCACTTCAGTATTACATCAAATCATACTCATTAGAATAACAGAAAGACATGGATATCATTTTCTTAATCACACATTTCATATATCAAGAGAAACTGAAGTCAAGGTGTCACTTTCCCATTCCAGTTTTCTTCCTATGTCAGTTTCTAATTGAATCAGTACTTTGTAAGTGTGAATTCTCCCAGGCACTGAATTTCTCAAAGAGATGAAATGGGTACAACTCTCCTCAGCTGCTGCCAGCTTCTCTAACCAACCCTAGTCACTAGCTAGATCTCACCTCTATTTACAGCTATAACTCTCAAAGCTATTTCTTTTTTTAATCTACTTCGGTTTTAATTCTATCAAGTATAATTCTCAATTTACAAGAACTGTTCTTTTTTCAGTGTGATCATCAGAAAGAAGACTATGGATTTACATCTCCTCAATAGCTTTTTGAGGGATAAGAGTCACAGGATAGCCCCCTATATATTGTTTAATGGTCTTTCTGCATAGAGAAATTACATACAGGAAGAAGTTGTGTGGGTATAATCATCATAGAGAGCTCTACTGTTATCAGATATTTTGCTTTTTGTTACAGCAGTTGTGCTTAAGCTCTGTTTTAAGCAATATTTTCAGGTTTTCCTGCAAGCAACAGAATCTTTAGACGTAGCATCCTTGCTCATGCCACTGCTTACACTTTAAAAAAACATATATATTTTTACACTTAATGATTCACTGTTACTGGTCTGATTTACAGAAGAGAATGCTAAACCTTGCAAAAGTTTGCTGCAGATTCCCTTAGTGCTCAGAAGAGAGTGACTTAAATTGATCAAACAATTAAACTTTTAGAGCCCCACAGACACCATGGTGCACCTTGCAGGATCAGCTCCTAAGCTCTGAACTTGTGTCTTCATCACACACAACAGCTCCTCTTGCTTTTAATGAACTTACCAAGTCACGTGACTGTCACGATACAGAGATTGAACAGATGTAACCAAAGCGTTCATTCACGTGAATGCACACCAATACAAAATACTAGGAAAAAACACTGCACAAAAGGATCACAAAGCTTGATTATAGGTTTTTCTCCTCCTCCTCCTTTTCCCCTTCATCCTTCTGCAGTACTAAGATGGATAAAACAAGCAAATATGACCAAAGGCTTCATCCCACCCCAGACTTCAACCATGGCAGGACATACCTCCATTCCTGCACACTCTCCGAAGGCAATACTGTAAAGCAAATATTGTAACCAGCTCACTATAATCATTACATTCATTTATTAGCAAAAATATTAGTCTACCATGCAATACATAGCTACCTCAAGAAAGTTTAGAAAAGTCTTGATATAATATACATAATAACTATGAAAATATAGTAGACAGCAGTCAAAATAACTTGGAATATGCTAAAGCATATCTGCTTACTTTCCAGCACACAAAGAATTTATGGTAATAAGTTTTGGAAAGTAATACAGCAGTGTTGCTAAAAATGCAGAGCAGCTGTTTCTGTTATTATAAGACGGCTAATTTTTACTCATTTGTGACATGGTTTTGTAGACGGGGAACAGCTGCAGTTTCACCCAGCTGCATCCTGATGCTAAATGCACACCTCCAAGCAGTCAGACCAAAGTATAGATTGCTTTACTTTACAGCACTAAGTACCAGTGCCTTTCCAAGAAATACCCTGAAGGTCATTGGCAATTAAAGCTCCCCAAGGTCTCTTTCACTCGGGGAATGGTGGCTAACAGACACAAGGTCTCCAGAAGTCAGCCACCACATAGTAACATAGCAAGTAGTAACTGAGCTGCATGAATTAAAGAGGATGTTGAAAGGGCTTCCTACCTGGTACAAGTTGCTACTCCCCCTCACAGCCTGGAACCCTAGATGCTGGCTCTTCTCCTTAATTGCTGAGATAACACGAATTTCTCTAGTAAGAAGTAGGAAAAAAAAAAAGAAGAGAAAAAAAAAAGAAGAAAGGTTCTATTGGCTGCTGCCTCCTCCTTAAAAAGGTTACTTCAAATGCCTCTCTCGCTCCCTATTTATTTTCTGTCCCTCCCAGAAGAGCAGTTTAGAGGGAGAGTAACGGAGTGTTTATCCTGGCTCTGAGGATGCACGCTTGTGCGATAACTGCCTGCTCCCTGCAGTATAGCCGGCATGATGTGATGTGCATACTAAAGCAGTTTGCATTAGGCAAGGCTTAGCAGAGCCAGCTTCCCAGTCTCCACCTTCTGTATCACAGAGCGAGCCTGCTTCTTCGAAAACAGCGGGGCTGTAACGACAAGGCGATCGGGCTCTGGTTATAGGATAAATGCATTTTCTTTGAAAACAGTTTTTAAGGATAAGGTTGTGTTTATGTGTCACCTCACCTGTGAAAACACAGAAGGAGCTAAGACTGAAAACACAATACAGTCACACGAATGTGTAAAAATCCCCTATTATTTGCTGACAAATGATACTAAAACCAAAAACTAATGAGACATCCCCGGATAGGAAACATTTATCTGCCGCCATCTATCAAACAGGCAAAGGACTAAATAAATATATACAGCCCTGAAGAATACAGAGACTTAAATGTCTACAGGCTCAAAGATAAATGTGGGATTTTTACACACTAGAGTCACAACTGAACAATGGCTGCATTATGAACAAGAATTAGCTCTGAAGTACTACATTTATCGTAAATCTGAATAAATATTAGAGAAAGGATCAAGCTGTAAAACCCTGATTTGGATTTTGAACAGTCTAGAGCTTAAAAATGCCTGAATCTGGGGATTTGACTGTGGACTGTCTGCATTAGTATCTCATGCACACACTGACAGAAGTGTGCAAAAATACTAAGACCATACATGATGACATGAAAAATCCCATTTGTTGCACAGGAGTACAAACATGGCAGTGAGTGCTAGTGCATGAGCTGCTTATACTTTTTTTTATTTTAAATCCATGATTCAGTCCTTGGTTATGAAGCATTTTCAAAATAGCTCATTTCTTGTCTGCAGGGGAGGAGCTCAAGATGGATCAAAGCTTTTGGGCCCAATTTTTCCCTTCTGAGTAATGTGGTAGCCAAATGCTTACATGGGTGTGCAGTGCTGCTTATTTATGCCAGCTGACTTTATTATTGAGCCTGCTCAGAACATGCTTCTTTCCCGCATTTTGTTTTGATTTTCTTGGGCTTGCTTCTCTCCTGCAGGGTGAAGGAAAGGTTCAGTCAATACGGCTCCATTTCCATAGAGGTAATGTTGCTGCCTGCTTCTCAGCGGCTTTCCAGTAATCACAAGCCCACAGTTAACAATGAGAAAGCATGTAAAAACATTGACCATCTTGCATGAATTGCCATCAAAAACACCACATGGAGTTATGTCTCAAGTTGTTGAAAAGGATACGTGGATAGATTTATTTCTAATGTGCCTATATGTTTTGCTTTTTAGAAAAAAAAGCAAATACATTGGCTGTCCAGCTTTTGGCTTTTCTGGAAGACAGAGGACTTAGGCTGATACGTCCGTCTTCCCGTGTGGGAAAGGACGTTCAAAGTTTTAGCTCCTCTTTAAAACACCTGGCAATAGTCCTCATTTGCTTATTTTCACCTACCATAGTAAACACTCAGCTATTTAAACAAGAACAGAGAAGGTCAACAGGGTAGGACACCAAGTAACAATTTTGAAACCCAATTTAAATCCTTGACTTCTCCAGGCAAAGCTACAGGTACACAGCTTGTCCTCCACTGCAGTACCTCAGTTGGGAAATGCAGAATATTTAGACAATGAGTCTTGTGAGAGTAGGATAAGAATATTTTCATTCATGATCCTGAGAAAAGAAAGTAAGTGAAAAGCAGAGAGAAAGGATTTTTATGCATTCATAGGATGACAGAGAGGAAGAAAAACAAAACCAATCCCTCACAACAGCAAAAGTTTATATACTATGACAAAAAAAAAATGCATGCCATGTGGCTCAGCACAAAGTAACAAACTTGTCCATGCTTTAAAACAGGATATCCAACTGCTATTTCACACTGCTAACTTGAAACTTCCCAAGTATACACTGGATCTGTCTACCAGGTGCTATGCTACCAGGGAAAGCAACATTTTCCTCTTAGCCACCCTGATTCGGCATTATTTCCCAAGTCACCTGCCAGACAAAGCTGGATCAGTAAGCATCTTGCTGAACTGTCTGGGCTCTTCCCCCAGCTTGGATGGTGCTCAGGCTCCCAGGAGAACAGATCGAGGAGCAGCCATGAACACCCAGGGACACTGCTGCCATCCTGCCACACCAGACTGGCTGTCCTAGTGCCTGGGGACCTTGCCTCAACTCCCGAGATAGCCTGATTCATTTCAATAGCCACAGACTCTTTGGCTTATATTTCACTTTTCTTTAACTACTTTTTTCCCCCCCTCCATGCTGTTTAACTCCAGCTTACCCGTATATTTATAAGAACACCTCAGCTTTAGGCAACTGATCTAAGGGAGCCAGCCTTAAAGTTCCCACCTCACGCATCCTCATCTTGCACAAGAGTGACGAGGACAGTGCATGGTGTTCCAGCAAAAAGCTGAAAAACAGTATTAGCATACCTTCCTCTCTATTGAAAATAATTTTCAGTGCTTTTAAAGATCACTTTTGCCTTTTTATTGTTCTATCACTCTGGCAACCATAATCATCTTATCAATTTGTATACCAAAAGCCTTCCCATTGGATGAGTTCTCACCTTATAGCAGAATTTAATGTTAGGATTTCTCATACGTATGGATTTATTTTTCATATTAGTAAGTTTTATTTTCTTTTATTCCTGCAGTTCTTATGCTCCCCCCTCTATTTTGTGTATGATGTTCTAATACCCCTTTGTATTGACAGTACCTCTTATCTTTATGTGCAGCAGAATTCATCAGCACATCATCTATACAAGGATCATTCTTGAAAATATGCTTTTAATTGGTCCCAAGACTGATTCTTGATGAATTCCACTAGTACATTTCCTCCAGTCTATTACTTCCGTATATTATGCAAATAGTCTTCAAGCCAGAAAAAAAAAAGTGATTGGATATAGCTTAGATTCAGAAAAGCCTATTGCGTAGTATTGCTGCTCAATATTACTCTCCACAGAATCATACAGAATAATGACTAACTTTATACCTGGGCATCTAGATAGTGAACTCCCCCTTCATTTGAATGGTCTGACTGAAAATTCTCAAAAATTCGTGTAACTTTCTGTTAAAAGCAAATCAAAAAATGCCCACATGAATCCTCACTACTATTTGAGAAGAGTCTATAGACCTGTTTCATAATTCTGTAATTAAAATCTAAAGTACTTAAAGCATTCATGCTATCCATACATTGGAAATTATGCACAAGTGTGCACAATTCGTGTGCACATAGATGGTCCACAATAATACATCTGTACTATTCACAACAGCAAGCACTGAATCCTCACAAGCTTACAAGATTAAAAGATGACAGAAGAAAAATGTTAGTGAAAGAAGAATCCATATCTATGTGTACCATTGAATCTACTAAAAGATGTTTTTAGTGCACTATCAATTATCAAGCTTAAGACCTCTATAGTCAAAATTGATTCAAATATTGTCACCTTGGATATTAATGGTAAGAAGTCAGAAGAACTTGACCGTTCCTTCATAATTCTTTAAGACCTAGCATATCTTGACTGATATCTTAACAAATATCTTCAAAGTAATATATATCACACAGTGTGTATAAATATGCATGTATATATTTACAATACTGCTATTGCCATAAGATTTTCAGTAGAGCACTTTCCTATCCACAGACATTTAAAGAAAGCTTGAAAATAGCGTGTTTTATATATAATTGCTGCCAGGAGTTACTCAAAAGGCTAGCAACAAGAAAAAATGAGACTGCCTGTTGCCAATTTTAATACAACCTGTTATTCTTCCCATCCCATGACAGACATGAGTTCTGAGTGAAGCAGAAGTAACATTTGGCTGGCTAAAAAATCTTTACAGACAACTCTGCCAACAGACATTACACATTAACATTGACAATGTCTGATGTTCATTGTGCAAACATTCTCCTTGTGTTTCAAGTCGGAGCCAAAAGATATTTTATGGCTTACATAAAGTTTAGTGGCAACAGCAGAGGCATGTTTTTATGGACCAGTACAGTAAAGTCCTACTGTTCCTGAAAAGGCTGTTGGGAAACTGCTGGCAGTCACAACCTATTGAGAAATATAGATATTGAAATAGAGTATAAATTATACCTGTCACCATTGCACTTTCCAGGATGGACACAAAAGACCACGCTCTATACAGTTCTCTGAACATTAATTATGACTTCCCACAAAACTTGAGTTTACACTTTCGAAGTGGACTCAAAGATTTACAATAAAACCAGTTCCCACTGAAGTCAAATTAAGGGTTGGGGAGGGGCAGGGGCTAGGAGGAAGCAGTCATCCAAAGAGTCCAGATTCCTTTGAAACAAAAAGGTCAAATGCTTGCCCAGACCATCTAAAGCTGACAACTACACAACTGGACATTAACAGAAACACAAAGACTTTTGAAAGGCATTTTCTGCCTTATAGAACGAATGCAGAAAAAGCACATACTCAAAATGAAAATGAAGTCATCCAAAGACACATTCTTACAAATTTAAGTCAAAAGGTTAGTTCTAAAATAAAAGGATTATATATTATTCATAGCAATCTTCATATTACCATCTTACATAGCTTAGTATTACTATCGTATATAGCTAGACGTCAATCATGGCCTACCAAATTGTGACACACATTTCAAACATCTTAGTGCTTCTTCCCTTATTAGTGTTGGCAGGTGCCACAGTCAAAAAAACGCTCTGTACCTCTCTGTGTATAACTTTGTGAAGTCTTATTGTAGAATGGTAATATCACCATTCCATGGTGACAAGCTTTGTTGATGATAATTTCATTGCATGATAACCAGGCAGGCTTTATGCGCCAATGTAAATAGAAAACTGGAAATGAGGCAGTGCTGCAAAGCTGATCTCACTCCTCACTTACTCCAAAGTGAGAGGTGCTTTGAACAGGGCCACAGCGTGCTGGTCCACTAAGGTAAGTCTGAGACTGTTTTAATTTCAAGCCAATACCTTCTCAACACCCAGATCTCTTCAAAGAAAAAAAAATAAAAAATAAAAAGCCTGCAAAGATATACTAGAGAAGTCTGCTTAGTAACTGGCATATGACCAGCATAAATATTTAAGTGCTTGCTACTCATTAATTAAAAAAAGATGTGAAAATGTCCCTTTTTGTCTCTCACATTGAATTTGCTATTGCAATAGGCAAATTTTCATGCTTCTTCATTAAATACCAGCTATATTTGAAAAGAATGTTCCTGTTCATTACCTGACAGAGCTTAAGTGTAAAAAGGCTGAAAGCCAAAAAAAGTGCTCCATATGATTAGCTCTGATTCTCTGTTCTACATAAAGTTCATCATTAAAATGAAATCATCATTCACTGTAACCAATATAATTCAGTCCAACTGTTAGAATTCACGTTTTCTCAAACCGTGTATTAGGGGAGCGATCCCATCTCCTCTGGTATGCATTTTTCTAGGAACATAGACAAGCAGAGTACCCAACTCCCATTACATTGGGATGCAAGCCACTGGGAGATAGGTCAAAAACTTTGCACAGATTACTAGCTTCTTTGATCAAGAAGTTATTTAAATGGTGTTATTTAATGGTTAAATATTCAAAATAGAAATAACTATACTGTGGCTTCACAGGATTTCTTCTCCTTTTTTAACTATTTAGGAGAACGGTACGAAAGATCTAAAACATCAGAACGAGATAGCACTTTTTTCTTCCCAGGAAAGCTAATATATATTTAATAACAGAGCACTAAGAGAGGGACACTCATAACAGCATGAGAAATATTAAGGTGTTTCTCTTGTTAAGTACTGAAATATAGCTATTAAATCGTTAAAACCTCTGTAGTGCTTAAATATGACAGAAGAAAATTGGTCTCAATGAGATGATATGATCTTATTTCAGTCTTTTAGAACGGTGAATGTGGACAGAAAGATTGGGAACTTGAGTATTTTTTTCAATGAAATTTCAGGGCATAACCACAATTGCACTGAATCAATTTTGACTTCCCAGAGAGATTTATGCAGAGATGTGTAATACAGCACATTAATCCCCTTGTGTCCCCAGTGGGGAAACACATGCTTATTCAACAGCACTAAAAAGAGAAAAAATGGCTTTTCAGACATATATTTGGCCTCCAAAACCAAAATGAGCAGTTTGGATAATAGGAATATTTTCCCTGAAATAGAAAACAACATCCCCATGTATGTGATGGTACAGTTACATACATCATAACATGAAGGGACCGCAGTTTATCATTTTGCCTCTGCCTGGGTGGAGCTCTGGACACAATGTGACCAGGACACCTGAAATGTTGCTTTAGAAGGTCGCTCTTTGAGCCATGGACAGCTGTCCAAAATCTGAAGCAGATCTGAAGCTGTTCAATGCTGCTCACGGAACAACAAGGCACAATCAGTCCCTTGATTCCCAAGGCAAAGGGGATGGAGAATAATGTTTTAAATATTTCCAAAGCACAGAGTTTCCTGAGTTTTCTTTTCATACCAGTTTGCGTCTTGCAAATTGAAGTAGCTTCCCAATAGAGAAGAAAAAAGTAAAGAGAAACCCTGCATTATATTGTTTTCCCTATAAATCAGTGCTATAAAGAGATGATAGAGTATCTGTAGCCTACAAGGCACGCAGAGTGCACCATCTTTCCTCTTGTGCATCTGCTCAGCCACGGTACAACCACGAGACATTAGCAGACGTTTCTGAAGACATTAAGAGCAGCAGTGAGGTACCAGGACTCAAAATGGTCACTTCATCGGGCGATTAAGAGGGAGCATTGCTCAGACTTCAGTTTAGATCACCTGTGTACTACTGTTGATATACATCAAAACCAGATGACACCAAGCTAAGTGTGTGTGTCGATCTGCTCGAGGGCAGGAAGGCCCTGCAGGAGGATCTGGATAGGCTGGACCGATGGGCTGAGGTCAACTGTATGAAGTTCAACAAGGCCAAGTGCCGGGTCCTGCACCTGGGGCACAACAACCCCAAACAGAGCTACAGGCTGGGAGATGAGTGGCTGGAAACCTGCCTGGCCGAGAAGGACCTGGGAGTATTGGTTGATAGTCGGCTGAATATGAGCCAGCAGTGTGCTCAGGTGGCCAAGAAGGCCAACAGCATCCTGGCCTGTATAAGAAGCAGTGTGGCCAGCAGGTCTAGGGAAGTGATTGTGCCCCTGTACTCGGCTCTGGTGAGGCCACACCTTGAGTACTGGGTTCAGTTTTGGGCCCCTCGCTACAGGAAGGACATGGACGTGCTCGAGCGAGTCCAGAGAAGGGCGACCAAGCTGGTGAGGGGTCTGGAGAACAAGTCTTACGAGGAGCAGCTGAGGGAGCTGGGCTTGTTCAGCCTGGAGAAGAGGAGGCTCAGGGGCGACCTTATCGCTCTCTACAGTTACCTTAAAGGAGGCTGTAGAGAGGTGTGGGTTGGTCTATTCTCCCACGTGCCTGGTGACAGGACGAGGGGGAATGGGCGAAAGTTGCGACAGGGGAGTTTTAGGTTGGATGTTAGGAAGTACTTCTTTACCAAAAGGGTTATTAAGCATTGGAACAGGCTGCCCAGGGAGGTGGTGGAGTCACCATCCCTGGAGGTCTTTAAAAGACGTTTAGATGTAGAGCTTAGCGATATGGTTTAGTGGAGTACTTAGTGTTAGGTTGGAGGTTGGACTCGATGATCTTGAGGTCTCTTCCAACCTAGAAATCTGTGTCTGTGTGTCTGTGTCTGTGTCTTTTCAGATAGCTTTATCACCACTTCTGCATTTCTGTCATTACACATATCTATACATTTGTAAAAGCACTCATACTTCCTTACAACGGAATCCTACTCAGCCACCAAAAATGAAAAATATCAACAAATACCATTTCAACTCTAGTTTTATAGACCCAGACAGCCTTCAGCAGCTTTACCGTTTGCTAATTCCTTTAATAACCTTATTTCGCAGCATCATATGTTGCGGTTTATGACTTCCTTTTTAAATCAGGTTGTATCACCCCAGAGGAAACAAAGCATCTACTCCTAGCACTGTGGTGAAAACAGCACAGCTGGAGAAAACTAGTAATCATGAGACATTATTACTTCTCCAGCAATTCTACCACCAGTGGCTCCACAGTGCTTTGCTAAAGCATCAGGCTTTTTTTTTTTAATTAACTCCAATTATTTCATTTTTAATAATGGCATCAGAAATAGTATTTATGAAATTGATTGTATATTGCATCTAAGAACCTAATACCAACCCTGAAATCTTGATTTTGTACCTATTTTCAGAAGGTGGAGGGTATATTTCCGCATATTTAGTGGATATTTTATTGATAATGGGCTTGGGCCACACAGGTAACTGCAAATACTTTCTAAACACTTCTCCACGTATTATGCTACCCGTGGTGGCAGGAGGACCCATATTTTAAAGTAGTGTTTGAGACAACATAACATGTTTTTTTATTCTGATTCCTTATTTCAGGTTCCTCCACAGGTAATATTAGGGTGCCCTTGTAAGAAAGTCCTGACTCAGTGACCTTTGCAAAGATAAGAATTTATAACTCATTGCAGAACTAAATCAAAAATACTCATGTACCTTCTCCACAGTCAGTAACGTCAAAGTAGGTCATAAAACATTAATAGAGGAAAGTGAAATTTAATTATACTTAAGACTTAATTCAATATCCCTGGTATCCCAAGTATTTTATTCTTATACTACTGGTCAATTTAACTTTCCCTTCTCCTCTTGTCTTTTCACCTTTTTTGCTAATTTGAATATAATAATGAATGCAGAACTTGTCAGGCTTTTTTCACATTTTAGTTTTTTTTGGATTAAGTTTTGTGGACTAAATATTTTCTTTGCCCTCCAAATGCATGAGGGAGGCTTGTAGCTTCCCCACATGTTAAGAGACACAGAAAGCTATCTAGGAATTTAGCCAATTCTCTTTTCTGCAGAAATATTCAGATACTCAGAAGCAACATGTTGCCTCCATATATTCAGGAATTAGTGGAATGGAGCAATTCTTTTAAGCATATTGAATTTAATGTCATATCTTTTCGTACTATGTTTTCTCTTGTGGTCCTCCTACATGAAGCATCAATATCATCACAGAATTAATATTGTGAGAAAACTATTTGACTTTACTGAAGGAAACTAAATTTTAATCAACATAATCCAAATCAGCGCCTCTGCTCCTTGTTTTCATTTCAAAATAAAATGAAAATGTGTTCTCATGGGTAGAGAATTATTATCTGCAGAGGAGAAGCATATGAGCTGATTCAACACAAGCGAGTGGCAGTAGCAGACACCTCAAGTACCCTTTCAGAAGCCCAGCAGAACTAAGAACTAAACACTTTTTTTTCTTTAAAGAGAACAGGTTTTGGTATTTTTATTTTTTTTAAGCAGGCCTAAGGTTATACATAGCTCAATTGAATGAGAACAAGTCAATGAGCTGCTAATACTGGGAAAACAACAACAGAATATGGTTGCCAATGCGTTTGACTAACAGGATGACCACCTCCCTTTCCTCAGCACAGATAGTGTTATTCACAGAAAAGCCTGGGGAACAGGGCCTCACACAGAGCCTGGTGTCCATTCTCACAGGCTAGCAGCATCCAATTGAGGTACTCATGCCAATGCTGCCCATCTAAACGCTGCACATGCTGGAGTGCAACTCGCAGCAACTCCCAAATATCAGACACTGCACATCTGAAATATGCTGATGTCCTGGTTTCAGTTAGGACAGAGTTAATTTTCCTCCTAGTAGCTGGCAGGGTGCTATGTTTTGGATTAGGATGAGAAGAGCGCTGATAACATGCTGATGTTTTAATTGTTGTAGAGCAGTGCTTACACCAAGCCAAGGACTTTTCAGCCTCTCTCTGTCCTGCTAGCGAGCAGGCTAGGGATGCAGCAGGAGCTGGGAGGGGACAGACCCAGGACAGCTGACCCAAACTGGCCAAAGGGGTATTCCATACCATCTGATGTCATGCTGAACAATATATAGGGGTGGCTAGCCGGGGTGGAGGGGGGGGCCGGCTGCTCGGGGATAGGCTGGGCATCGGTCAACGGGTGGTGAGCAATTGCATTGTGCATCACTTATTTCGTACACATTATTACTATTAATACTATTATTATTATTATTGTTGTTATTCTTTTCCCTGTCTTAATAAACTGTCTTTATCTCAACTCACAGGCTTCACTTTCCCATTTCTCTCCCCCATCCCGGAGAGGAAGGGGGGAGGGTGAGCGAACAGCTGTGTGGTGTTTAGCTGCCAGCCGGGCTAAACCACAACAGCTGAGAAGCAGAGCTTGGATCTGATTTATTTGCAGATGAACCCCACTTTGTCATTTAGTTAGTGGCCAACCTCTCTGGGCAAGGAGAAAAGACCCCAACTTGTACTCCACTGTACACAAAAGTATTTTATCACACTTCTATACCATAAATGACAATACCATCTTCCATACCATCATGACTTGGGTAATAAAGAGCCCCCTTTTATGGTCTTTCTGCCCCCCCACCCCCCCCAGACACAGGCTGGGGACTTGCATTACATTACAGTACAACACATGCATAGACCTAAAGACTTCTTTAGGTCCATTTCTGAGTCTAAGAAGCACCTGATCCATTGCACTCTAGTCCTCACAGTTTTTAGGAGCTGCTTAACTAATTACATCATTAACAAGACTATTTGTTTTCTGAGGTCAAGGTGGCAGGACAGCACATGAGTAACTGCCTAGACCACCCCATCTTTCCAGAGGACCTATGCAACTCTGTTTCTTGTTGCTGTCAGTACATTTATCAGCTATACTAAAGCATTCGGTGATTTTTCATGCATAAACAGTTTCTACAGAGTCACCATACACAAAGAATTAGAAAATAGTAACTACCTGTTTTAAAGACTCTGTAAACTTCCATTCAAACAGAATGCTGAATTTGCTTACTCTGTCTTGGTGGGCTTTCATGTTTGGTTTCTGTAACCCTCTAGCAAATGAAGATGAAATGGTAAACAGAAGCTTAGATGAAAAAACAAACACCAACTGCATATGAAGGAAATAATTGAAGCACATTGTAATGTAAGGTATACCATCTTATCAACCTTCTCCAATTAAGAGAGATTATATTCTCCTCTTTAAACCAATAAAAAAGAAAAGAATCAGGCAGATCAGCTAGTCCAATAGAAGACACAGGACCACAACACTCCAGCATTGCTCTGTATCATGAGACAAGCGTTCTTGCGTACACCTTTCAATCTCTCCTCTGCCTACCACAATAGGTTTGGTGATTTTCCCACATAACAATAGCTCATACCTCAGGATCCCAACCAAGTTTTATAAAACGCCCAGAAGGCACCTCTCAGGAGATGGGGAGAAACATAAGCTACACAGGAGAAGCATATTTCTCTCTGCTGCATAGAAATGGACTAGCAGTCCCTGCCAGTGAGTAGAAATCCTAAATGACTTGGAAGTAATGATTCTAATCATTTAATTTACACTTGCCATTTCTGTTCCTAATTCTGCCTTTCACCAAGAGTGTTTATCCCTTCTTCATTGTTAGTATGCAAATGCTGTCTCCGTTTCCTCACATAGCTGTATCATTGTTATACTGTAAGATACTGTACATTAATGCATTAGTTTGCCTACCCTTATTTCAGGAAATGAATTGATCTGTGCCCTCAGCCTAGCATGGCACACTACAGACCTAGCCAACAGATTACACTATCACTGTGACATTTTTCCATCATAACACCGTGGGGACTTTTCCCACCTGACTCTTTGGAATACGTGAAATTCATGCGTAGGGAGAGAATTTACAGAATGCAAACACTCATTTTGAAATTTGCCTGATTTTTATGCAAATCACATAGAAAAAATGCTGCGTAACTAAGCTAAGAGGCAGTTCCAGAGCAAACCTTTTGTCTGCAGCCTGAAATCGTATGCACAAAAGACTAAGCAACAGAATATATTGTACGCAAGTATCTATATTAAAGGAAGTTAGCATGGAAGCCAGGTGTGCTTAGCAAATAGACCTAGTTTTTTTTTTTTTTATCCTTTCTTGATAAATGCGTGGAAATTACAGCAAATCCCCCCCCGCCCCAATATCAACAGACATGAGATAAAACCTCAGTGTTGTTACGCAGCAAGCAACAGCATGAAGTATATTCCATTTGAATTTGATAAACTGTATGTACTTCAGACCCAACTAAAACATCTACATCAGGATTTCAAAATTATACCAACACAACAAAATTAAAAGAAAAAAAAAGTCCATTAAAAAAAAAGATTTTCATTAAATTTATTCATCTAAGTGCTTCCACATCTGAAAACAGCCATAAAGAAAATGTTTCCAAGTTTGTCTAAGAGGGACTGGGAATGCTTTATGAGAGCCACATACTTCCTTCTCGAATATACACTGTATGTACTTATTTAGCTGTACTTGAATAATGCGTAGAGCTACAGCAATAGGATTGGAAGTTGGCTGTCTGCTGTCGAATAAAGCAATAACACCAACAAAAAAAAGATTGCTTCTTTCCTCCAGAGAGCTCATACAACAAGACAACAGGTGGAAACAGGAAAAACAAAGGGAGCACCAAAACCTCTGAGAACATACTTCTCAGTGGGGGAGGCAGTACTGATACTAAATCACCTGCTGCCTCCTTGTTGTCAAGTTTTTGCAGCCTTTCTAGCACAGGAGATCTCAAAGGGAGCTGTGAAGCAGGATGCTTGCAGATGTTTACAAAGAGCTTCTCTTACGTGAGCAGAACAGAGGAAAAATGTGACAGGCTTGTTTGGAAGCACACACAGGCAAACACAGGACTCCAGAATAAACCTGTTTTTATACACCTGTGTTTGTATTTGCTGTTAACCAAGAGCAATAACTTGGACTGCTTGTGTCACAAGGGAACTTTAGCACACCTTTACTTACATTTACAATTATCAGAATTGCAATAGTTTTTATCATAAATGATCTGTTCTTCCAGAGGAGCAAAGAGAAGTGAAATGAAAATGAAAACTGTTTACCAAGCGACTATGTGAGGAGCAGCTCTACTAATTCAGGGAAGAGCAAAGAGCACATTCCTGCCAGTTTCCCTGACCCAGATGTAGATGACAAAAGGCATTAGCAAACCAAAATATTACCCATCAGCTATTACAAACCGAGTCGTAAGAACTGGATTTGTGTGTATGTGCCAGGAGGGGGGAGAAAATGTGCCTGGTGAGAATAATCAATATTATTAAGAGTTATACTCATTCTGAGATTCATCCCCTTTATACCACCTAAGTGGCTCAAAGGGGCCTTAATCCAGTCCCAAACAGCCAATAGAGAACACCCTATGAATGAAAACTGCTGCAACATTTGTGTTGGGCTTTGATTCTACAAACACCATAGGATGAGACACGTACCAGTAGGACAGAGCTCTCTGCAGCCTCATCTCCCCCCAGTCCGCACTATCAGGAACCATCTCTGAATTTGCAGAGAACACAGCAAGCAGCCCCAAATACCCTCAACTCCATGCACATCTGAGAAAACCAGGTACTGTCTGCCCAACAGGGATGGGGCAGAGCGATGGCTACATGCAGCCTGAAACTAATTTTTAGTTGTTTCAAACTGTACAGAGCTGCATGCTTACATGATTTTATGATCTCTCCCTATTTTTTCCCTCCTGTGGAATTCCTAGCCGCTTCTGACTGTACAAAGCAATGCTCTTGAGATGAAGAAACAGACTCCACCACAAATTTCTCTAAGCAGGAAATCAGGAAATTTGGAAGTCTCATGCCAAATTTGAGCAGGAGTCTGTTCTCAGAATCTTAACTCAGTCTATGGTTGCTGCCAAAAGCCTGTCTCTTCCTAACTGCAAGGAATAAGTTCCCAGAAACATGATGGTTTCTATTGGTCATCAAGTGATAGAATGTGGATACTCTATGTAGCACACATCCCCAACATCCACACAGTTGGCCAAGTGTGCCTGAAGATCTCAGTGTGATTACTTGAGTTTCCAACTTCATCACTACACACCTTAGAGGTAGTTAAATGGCACAATAGCACTTTTTTTTCTTTCCATTCCAGACCTGTACCTTAAGAGAAGATCAGTCCTCCTTTGATGGAAGAGGGACAAAAATAAAGTTAAAAAAAAAAAAAAAAATCAGATAACAGAGGTCTTAGTAAAGTTTGAAACCAAGAACAGCACTCCTTTATAGCTAAAGGTCTATAATAAGCTCAAATTCTGGAGTAATAAAGAAACTAGTCAATGTTTCATTCTTTAATTTCTTTAAAAATCATTTAGAACTATTCTGTACAAAATCCCAATTTTAACCCCGTGTGAAGATAATGCTGTTGACCTATAGCCAGGATTTATCCTGTCAGAGTTTGCTGTAGTGTGCGTTCTGTGTGTATTACTTCCCCAAACTGCAAATACCTCTTTGCACTTAAGGAATGGCTGCTGGCAGTTATCCAGCTTATTTCTATGTCTGTGCTCCATCAAAGCTCAATTACCCTGAAAACTTCAATAAATGTTACCAGGATCTCTGCCACAGTTCTTAGAGGACATGCAAGAAGATTGGTTTTTAAGTAATATTACTGCAATGAGAAAAAGTAACTATGAAGTCACATCTTTTCCAGGGTGGGGGTAAGCAAAAATAAAAATCTGGTGTTGGAAAACGTATTAAGAATGGAATTTTAAGTGCATCTTATAATGAGAGTCACTGTTTTTCTACATACATTCTCTGTACTGATTTCTGAAAGCACTTGGCTTTTTGGGTTGTTCACCATACTGTAGGTACTTTGTAATGGTACAAATCATTTGCTGTCCTGTTTATGTTTAAGCAGAGAGGTTGAACACAATACTAATTCATTTTTATCAAAGAATACCAAGAGGAAAGGAGAATAAGTACAAAATATTAAAATGAAAAGCACTATACAATAGTAATTTTGCAGGGGAATGTTAAGTATTTGGTGATGGCTAGTTGGTGCTGCTAACACTGGAGGCATGGAAATCAATGTTTTTTGCAAAAACACCTGACAGAACGCAGCAATTTTTGTGACATCCCAATGAGCCTTTGAAGCCACATTTGCAAGTGCAGAGAGGCAATGAAGGGTAGCCTCAAAGCACACAACATGGCAGGCTACCACAAATGAACAGCCAGCCTGCAAGGGCTGTACAATAAATCTGAGCAAATAAAATTGGAAGGAATATGGCTGCTGGAAATCCCTAATGCATTCCTCCCAAAGCACAGCCATGCAGCCAGGTATATACTTTGACTGCAAAATAGAGAGATGAACATGTTTTTCCTTTAGTTCTGTTATGGATGAGCTACAAGGGAGCGGAGCTGAGACTCTCTGCAGGAAGGGCCGGAGCTCCACAGGAAGCACTTACTGCTGCCGAGCCTCAGAAACGAAAACAAGCGCATCACCCTCTGGTTTTACATACTGACACAACCAGCTTTGCAATGACCAGACCAACACAAACAGTTTCTCATGTGAATATTCATTAAAAATCATTTTGTATTTGCAATTTTTAGCTGCTCAGCTATCACTGAGCTAATTACAGAAACGCTCATGTAGCTTCATGCTAATTCTACATAGCCCATATTCCTCCATCATGCAAAGTCCAGCAAAAACCTGTTTTGAAACAAATATTAATGTCTGAAGAGTTCTACCATTGGAAAAACTACTGCTGCTCCATAAAACAAGAGACTTTGTACATCCAGGCAGTACATGCTGTATAAGATCCTGAAGCAAACCACGTGCTCCAATGCCTTAATTTTAAACTGAGAAAACTGACGTCCACAAAGACATTGATCCAAAAACCAACAGGATTGCTCAGTGGTATAAAAAGCCTTAGAAAACTGCCTTATCCAGAACATGATAATTTGCCTAGGGTTAACCATTAATTTGAACTATTAAGTACAGTGATTGTGGCAGCTACAGGGGAGCCTCTCGCCCTGGACAAGGAACCTGCCCCTACAAAGGATGTATTGGCTGCTGAAACCTGTGTGCACACCTACCTGTCTCCCTTCATGAGTTTTATATTTTACATTTGTGCACTTTTATGATTCAAACAGGCCAGAAGTTCGTCCTTGTTTGGATAGTCCCCCTTGTCAAAATTTATAAGTAATAGCTTAACATATGGGGTTTAAGTTCTCTGGTCTGAAACATTTTTTCCTCTTTGAGAACAAATGCAGCCATAAATCCTACAGAGACTAATAGTGCATATACCACAGCTGAAGATTTCCACAAAACCCAAAGGCCATGAAGTTTGCCATATTAGATTTAAAACTGGACGCTTTGCAATAACCTGTGTTTTAACAGTGCAGGACTGAAATTCACTGTGCACAAGCTTTTTATTTTTTATTTTTAAGCCAGAAAGAAGCTGATGCTCCAGGCCTTTAAAGTATGTATTTTAAACTGTTCTTAATATTTGGTCTCCTAAAATTCAAACATTTATAGACATCCTAAGATTTTACCAAAATAGCCATCAGCACCCTGAGGGTACTAGCAGGTCCCCGTGACCACAGCCAACCTTGCCAGAGGCCCTCCCCAGCACCCACTTTAGGGTTATGGAATCATTCAGGTTGGAAAAGACCTCTAAGAATATCTAGTCCAACCTGTAACCCAGTACTACATCCACCACTATACCATGCTACTAAGTTTTAAGTCTACACATTTCTTGAAGACCTCCAAGGACAGTGATTCAACCACTTCCCTGGGCAGCCTATTCCAATGCTGCACAACTCTTTCGAGTAAAGAAACTTCTCCTAATAACCAACCTAAAACTTAACCATGTGTGTTTAAAGTTGTGTGAGACCCTGAAGGCAGCCCTGGCTCTGCCACCTACCCACAGGGCTTCCCCCGGCTCATCCTCCCCAGGCACCCCCACACTTGCTCGTCCTTGGCACAGAGGAAAGGTTTCAGATGCTACAGTGTCACCCCAGCACAGAAGGACCAGCTTTGCTACCCTCAAAGCTGCCCAAGCTCCAGGCAGACACCCCAGCACCCGGTCTCTTTGGACTATCTTTGCAAGTTCGATGCTAGAAGTTAAATAGGGTTTTGGTTCTGTACAAAGCTCTAGTTTTTATACAATATACTGTTCATCTTGTGCCCATTAAGTAGCAGCTGACTGGTTGCAAGGTTTTAGAGCAGATAAAAATTTAGAAAATGCTGGGGAGAAAAAAGACAGCAGCAAAACCAGTTATGGAAAATATGAAATATCAATACTATTAAATGGAGTTGCACAAATTTGAGCTATAAAACAGAGATACCTCTTCTATACCATTCAGCAAACATGTCATTTTGCTGTACCCAACACCCTGTAGCTTTAAAGAAAAGATTCACCTGCCCTGTTTCAGCAGTATTTATACTGAGTTTTGTTTCTAAGGATGCTGTTAAAACCCTCCTTGGGTACAGTTTCTCTCATCAAGTGATGTCCAAGCATGCAGAGTTTGCAGTTGTTTGCATTTTCCTAAAGAGTAATACCATGTTTTGACCTCCATCTCCACTCCAAGCTCCAAACTAACCCCTGCATTTCTCCTGGAGAAAATACTCTGCTTAAAGTATGGATAGACAAATATGACTACTCACAGTTGTAAGGTTTGCCAACACCAAAATATTTCAAAAGATTAATTTTGGGTTTGGTTTTGAAAGCATGAAAACAAACATGGAAATACTGAGAGTAACAGTACTTTGTCATGTTCCTCTGTATATGGAAAACATGAAAAGAGCCCAAGGGCTCTGCAATTTATGGCTGCTGCAATCACCTTCCTGGGGTGTCACAGAGCAGCCTTGGCACGCAGGTGCAGCCCAGTGGCACCCCAGCAGTTAGCAAAGCACAACACGCTCAGCTCATCCTTCCCTCCCACGCCATTCAACAGCCATCTATTATTAAGGAGCTTACAGACAAGAAGTGATAAGAATAAGAGTGCTTCCATCACACTGCACACAGACAATAATTTAGAATCAGATGTATTAGCAGATAAGAAAAATATAGGAAGTCCAACAGCGTCAGATTTCTAGATGCTTCACACTAAAGCCATCAATCAACTTAAAAAACTAATAAAATTCATAAAGGAATCTAATTATCTATAGTGCCCATTCAATTATAAAACAAGATGAAGAAAAAAATGACAAAAATAAGACTGCTGTCTTGTGTTTACTGATCCATCTAGGGGTTGCTAGTTGTATGCATTAAATTAATATTTTCCTCATGCAGATAGCTGGAATATTTATTCCAGACACCAAGGAATGCAATCATTATTTAATAACAGCAGTGAAAACCTTGCCAGCACAGGAAGGTCTTATTATCCACAAATTCTTAGGGTAGATGTATATACATGTAAAGAATATATATTATGTGTGTGTGTATATATATATATATATACATATGTATATATGTATATATATAAAATGCAGTTTTGATATGTTCTTGTGGCTTATCAGCTATATAAGAGAAGTTAGTCTGGCGTCTAATAACAAATGAAGTCAAACTTTTCTAACAGAGCTCATTCTTAAATGTTTATTTTCTCCAATTCCAGAGGGCAAAAATACAGGGTTTCATCAAGGTTTTCAATAAGTTGGTAATTCAGAGTTACAGATTTGGGTTGCTTATTTTGGAAAGAACTTTCCATAAAAACAACAATAAATAAATAAATAACAGAAGACCACTGCAACAACAGAGTTGGTCAGATCTAGTCCAGAAGCCACTGAGAGTGTGTTATTGCCAGATCATTCCTCTTCCTTGAAACCAATTCTCAAGAGTGCTGAGCTACCACAGGTTCCATCAACTGCAGCTTGAGCTGTGATTTCTCAGCATCATTAGAGAAAGGAAATCTCTATTTGGTTAGATATTGACGAGGATTTAGATTGTTCTGGGTCATTAGATTGACATGAAGGAGACTTTCAAAGGTAGATTGAATCTATGGCAAATGTAATCCCCAGTAGTTTGATATCTTCTTTGACTGATGTGTTTTTTAACTTGGACCTTGTCTATTCTTTAAGCACAGAGCCATATTAGTTAACATGAAAAATCAAATGACCATGTCTGGGGAGATTGAAATAGCACTAAAAATACTGAACTGTCCAAGTATACTTTGCACCTTCGGTCACTCAAAAAGTAAGCGGTCATATTTAGAAAGCACTAAGAATAACTGACTTTACTTGTAAATGGTAGCTTTGTTTGTTTTTAAACCTGTATCTAGAAACTCACATATTTACACATTTTAACTTGGTGTGAGGCATTTTGATGTCACTAGAAGTCAGCCAAATTTCTGAAAGAGGTATTTTACTAAAGAACAAATCCCATAAAAGAGAAAAGTACCTGAGCAAAAAATAAATGTGCAGTAATCATTAACAGACTACTGCACAGACAACACCACAAAGATTTGAAGACAGAAGGAAATAGATTTATCGCCTGCAAAGACAGCATGCATTGTTGAAACATGAGAGTTGTGAGCCACAATCAGCAGCTCACAAAACTTGCAGAAGTTTAGTCTGAAAAAAAAATCAACTGGCATATCTAAGCCTTTTAACAGTATCCAAATGGCTAATCCTGAGAAATTGGACAGGAGATATCCTGGGAAAATGTTTTCTTAGAAGAGAATTCTCACCGAGTAGAACATGAAAACAGGATTTCCAGCAACACTTCAACCACTGCTGGCTGAACTCGTAAGGTAGAGATGCAAGAATGTGTAAGCAAGGGACCAGCTCAAACTTCTGCAGTCCTCATTAGAATGCAGCTGGGTTTCTTCAGATAGTAGTGCTGTTTGAATTACCTTCTCCATTATCTGAACTTTCTTGCCAGGTTTTGCTGCTCTCCATGCTCAAGAGAAGTCTAATCCCAATGCTGCACAAAAAAAAAAAAAAAAAAAAAAAAAAGGTGGCACCACTCACATACCACATTGCCATACATTTTAAGTGGTAACTGAGAGGCAGTTACTTAGTCCCCTTTCTGTTTCTGGCTGCCTTAATTTCTATAAGGCAAATATCAGTTCCTTGGGCACTGTTATTTTTCTTCTACTTGGCTTGGGCACTGAGAGATTTAAATTCAGAGACAGAGGTTTCTCATGAAGTGAGAAGAGTTGTCATTTGATCTCCAGATATAGATATCTAATCTAATGCAATCACCCTGGAAAATAAAGATCTGACACTATGTAGCTACCATAAAGAAACATCTGGTGTGATTTAAAAGTGTGGGTATGTTTACTGTTTCATGCTTTCTTCTTGACAGTAAAGTTCACTTTTTCCTTACCATTTGCATGAGTGTTAAAGCCCCTTAAATGCTTTAAGGACAGAAAAATTAAAATAACCTCAGAAACCTAGCAGCTTTTAGGCCTTGAAGGGCCCTCCAAAAGTAAACTTAGGGAGAACATTGCTAAATCAGCCAAGGTTCTGAAACAAAGTAGTTCAACAAGTGTGATTCTTTCATAAGACCAGATTCAGGATAGGCGCAAAGTCTAAACTCTGTGTCCTGCTGTGTGTCTCTATCACAGAAAAAAACAAATATATTTGACACTTCTGGGCACTTTTTCATTTAGCAGTCTTATAAAACTCTACCTCTGAACTTGGCTCTTGCCAGTGGTTTTCATGAGAACCAAGTTTACCTGATTTCATTTTCATTTTAATTAGGAGGTAATATTTGATATGGCTTGACAACATAAAACTCACTGCAATACAGTGATTTATCTTAGACTATAACACTTTTCACCAAAGCCTATTAAAGTCGCTATCTGTAAGCCAATTCCTCAGGTTGCTTAGAAGAGCAATAACTTGGAAATTAAATCACAATCAGATATTCTAAGCAAATGATTTCAAAATAGAATATATTAATCAAAAATATATAATTAACTGTAAATACAATAGAACCAATTATTGTAAACCCTAAGGATACAATTACTTTTAAAAGGCAGTAAAAGAGGAAGAGAAAAGCAAATTTAATTTTGATAGTTTATTCTGCTTGGGCATAAAATATGGAAAAAATATCAGTATTTTCAAAATATGCTTTATCCTGTTTCTTATAAGTCAGGTATTTTGCCTTTGCTCAGGATTTGTGCTTAATGCTTCTTGCAGTGTGCCCATTTGGGGATATATACCTCTCCATCAAGCTCAAAAACTGTAATCTCTGTCCTTCCCATGAGTCCCACTGACTGTGTTCTTGCCTCCTTATATTAAAAAAAAAAAAATGAATTTTAACAATATCTAAGTCTGTATCTAGTTCTGGGATAGTTCTGCTACACTGAGAGGCTGCTGGATTTCTTTGTTATACGTGTCTTATGTACCCTAATCTGCAATCACCGAGGGGGGGAAAAATACTATTCTTAAAACTATCATTCATTATCCCTCTAAGTAAAAATCAATTCATTAAAAGCAGAGTACAAGAAGCAGTACTGAAATCAGTGATTTAGGAACATACAGATATATCCTGAGCGGTTGTAGCCTTGCTGAAATATCTTGCCTCAATCAAGTCTTCCTGTACATACACACAGCAGTCATACAGAAACCAAAAGAACCAACACTGAGTTGAAGTCTTAGTTCATTCCTGGAGGTGGTGTCATAAAATGAATTGTTTTTATTCTCTCCATTTCCAACATGTTTTAATAGTAATGAATACTAATGCAATATCACTTCTTGATGGGATTTTTTTTTTTTAATGATACAGAGCACTTTAAAGGATTTTTTTTTTCCTCTCCACCAAGTGTAATGGTATTTTAATTATGCAGTTCTAAATGCTCAAGAACTTTAATGGGGAATTTGATAGACTAATTGAATGAGATGCAGCCAAATATAAAAACTTAAGTAGATGCTGCACACACTTTACGATTCCTGGCAAAGGTGCCTGAAAAATGCATCACCCTCAGTATTTCACTTTGTTGTATTACCTTCTACATCAAACAGTCCAACAGATGACAGAGAACAAGAGGATACTAATTCAGTCACAACGTCACCATCTTCATCTGAGCACTTGCAATATAGAGGCAGCAGTTCTGCACATCGGGGTGAGAGGTTTCATTAACGAACAGGATAGGCAACTGTAAGCAAATCTACTTATAGGCTTGCACTCTATCACAAACACATTAGGAGTACCTTTTTCTTTAAAGCAGCTGTCTTCCCCAAATTTGCAGTTTTTAGAGGCCTAACACCATCACTGCTGCAGGTGGGAATGCATGCCAGCCTCCCCAGAAATCCAACATGCCCTCCAATGGCAGTCTTGTAAAGTAATTTGGTCTGTTGCTTCTTACTGAGAGCTGCTCTGATTACAAAATGAGTGAATGATAATTGACAGTAAAGCCATCCTTACCATTTAATATTCATTATTACACATTATTACAACAACACACCTTATTGAAGTGCATTGCTTATTAAATATGAATATTCAAATAACTACATATTTGCTAATTTACCCTTTCATTCTAAATATTCAGGAGGTATGCAGCACAAACTGAAAGTCTTCTGTTTATTTAGATATAACAATTTATTCTCGTGCAAACATTGGTTCACCTTCCATCGATTCACCTTCCAAGGAAAGGTATTTCATACTCAAGTTGTTTTAAATTTACTTTCATTTCTGATTTCTTACAATGCAGCCCCTTTTACCTAAAAAATTACACTCTAAAATGTAAAACAATTTTGCCTTCAATGCTTTTTAGGATAGGCAACTCTAAACAAACACTGAGGAACAGCTAGGTTGTTATTAAATCACTAATAAGACTGATTTTAACCTCACAGCACACATGTTCTGTCATACAGAATGCTGCATCTTCCACAGCAACCAGGGGCAGCTGCTGGAGACTCAGAAGATCCTATAATGGATGATCATGGAATAACTTACTTTCTGGGGGAGGTTTCTTTTCACTTTGCAGGTTGCCCAGCAGTCAGATCTGCGAGGGTTACGCTGTCTATCACGCCCGTGGACATTCAATAACTGTATAAATACGTGGTCAATGGACTCCGTTAAGAGCTTACTATTTTGTGGCAATGAGTTCTATGGATTAATTCAGCATTTGGTAGAAAGTAGGTACAATTAATTTGTAACCTAGCAATGTGCATCAAGTTGCTTTTGCTGGCACTACATCTGACCTGCCTTGCTAATTTGTTTGCATCTTCATGTATATTTACATTTGTTTACAAGCTGTCTAGAAAACTACTAGCAGTACCTAAATAATTGTATTGCTAATGATAATTAGGCCTGCATTGCGCCATACTGCTAAGTTTACTGAGTAATAAGCCTTACATCAACAGCAAAGCAAAAGATAAAGCAAAATGCTGTGTTCAGGCCTTGAGGCCTTAAACATTGTTATCAGATGGCCTGAAGCAGTGCTTTGCAGTTTTCAAGGCCATTGCAAGTGTTCTGCAGCCGGTCTGTAGATGGTATGTGCTTTGTGATGTTAAAAAAAGTGATGATTCACATAAAAACCTGATACAAGTGATATACTGCAGGATGACTATTTTTAATATAAAACTCCTGAGGATCACTGGCTTAGAGAATCATCAGCATAATTTTAGGAAGAAATGTGTTGTGTGCATTTGTCTTTGTACACTTCCCTCCACGCATCTATCAGCTAACCCAAAACAAAATGTCAGAAATCTAATGTCTCAGGCATTTCTAACCTTGGTACACATATAAACCTGGGAATCATCTACTGAGGCGATGTGTAAGTTGTCTTGTAGATGCTCTTCTCCACAGGTGTGACCTTTCTTCCATGAACAGGGAACATTTGTATTAATGACAAGTATAACACATCTACAGCTTTCCTAATGTGCTCCAAAAAACAGTGTATGCTTCTGTGACTGAGTGCAGTAACGCAGAAGCTGATGCAAATAAGCTCATGCTACATCCTAAATAACCATCTACTTAATATGCATATGCCATCCATCTATCAAAACAGGCGGTTTTCAGATCAACTGCATTTGGGCAGCCCATGAGAATTAAGAGCCCAAAGTGATGCTCAGGTCCAAATATGAAAATTATCTCTGTTGCATTATAAGATCAGGGCAGTACTTATCTCATTCTGACATCCACAAGATACTGCACTGAACTGAGATTCACGCCAGTGAAATTTGGTGTAATGACCTGCAGGAATTTGTGCTTTTTCACTGAAGAGATTGCACTGAGTTGTACCTTTACTGCAAATACAATTCTAAGCTTTTCTGAAGATTGTGTTTCAATTTTGAATCAAGTTCTGTGATTGAGCCTAGCATTTACAAAAGGGTGTGTATACCACAAGAGTTTAGATGTTAACAAACTGATGTTAAAGAAAATACTTGAGTAGTTAATTTGAAAAGGGGAAAAAAATATAGGCTCTGAAATTTTGTCCAGTAAGAAATTATTAAAAACCTCGTCTAGGAGATCCATAAAAGAGTCCCACTGATCCATTCTGTCCAGTGGCCAGATTTTTCCAGAAGAATCTCTCATTATTTGATCTTTTTTTAAGTGTTGTTGATTGCATTCCAAATTCCTGTAGATTTTTGCTGTAAGAAAACTACTTGCTGCAGGACATTAAGACAAGTTCCTGTCCTTGGTGCCATGTTCTAAGGATCTATGGGGCTGAAGACACATCTCGTTCCTTCTCCAAAAGCAACCTTGTATGTTTACATTGACTTTACACTTCTGAGGGAGCATATGTAAAGGGCACAGATGAAATACATTCAGCCATCCTATACTTCCTAAAATTCATGTTAAACTGTGAGAACACAGTTAAAAGTCCGTGCTGAAGAAAACAAAAAGCAGGTGCCTACCTCAGGCTGAAAAAACCGTAGAAACTGAAAAGGAAGGCTGCCATGCTAGTGTGTATTGTACGCACACAAGTAAACCTGTTCAATACAGGTTCATTGAACAGGGTTCAATAACCGTTATTGAATAAGGGTTATTGTCATGGGGGACTCCCTTTCGAAAGGGACAGAGGGCCCAATATGCTGACCGGATCCAACCCACAGGGAAGTCTGTTGCCTCCCTGGGGCTCAGGTGAGAGACTTTGCTAGGAAAGTCAAGCACCTGGTACGGCCCACCAACTACTACCCACTACTGGTCTTTCAGGCTGGTAGTGATGAGATAGCAACGAGAAGTCCGAGAGCGATCAAAAGGGACTTTAGGATGACTACTTAAAGGATCAGGGGCACAGGTTGTGTTTGCCTCTGTCCTTCCAATAGGAGGGATAGATGCTGACAAGCATGCTCATCACATTAACACGCGGCTTCAGGACTGGTGCAACTGGCAAAACTTCAGGTTTTTTGATCACGGGAATGTCTACGCGACACCGGACCTGCTGGCACCAGATGGGATGTGCCTCTCTCAGAGAGGGGTAAGGATTTTTGCTCAGGAGTTGGCAGGGCTGATAGATAGGGCTTTAAACTAGAGTTGAAGGGGGAAGGGGATAAAACCAAGCATGCCGGTGATGAGCTAAGGGATGGTGCACTAGAATCAGAGGGACTGTGTCCTAGCGAGGTCCTTTGGTCTGCTCCACAAGGTGCTGCATGTAGGGAGGTGCATTTGAAGTGCTTCTACACAAACGCAGGCAGTATGAGGAATAAAATGGATGAGCTAGAAGTCTTGGCCCAGTCCCACAGCTACGACATCATCGGCATAAGCGAAACCTGGTGGGATGAGTCCTGTGGCTGGTGTGTTGCAATAGATGGTTACAAGCTCTTCAGGAGGGACAGGCAGGGTAGGCGAGGTGGCAGGATGGCAATGTATGTGAAGCATGGGCTAGACTGTGTGGAACTTCAAGTTGGCGATGGCAAAGTTGAGAGCCTCTGGGTAAGGATTAAGGGACGAACAAAGACAGGGGATGTTGTTGTGGGAGTCTATGACAGACCACCTGGCCAGGATGACAACGCCGATGAATTATTGTTTGCAGAACTAAGAGGTGCCTCAAGATCAACTCCCCTTGTCCTTATGGGGGACTTCAATCTGCCAGATGTCAACTGGAATCACCACATAGCTGACACGAGCAAGTCCAGGAGGTTCATAAAGCACCTAGAGGATAACTTCTTGGTGCAGGTGCTAAGGGGGCCAACTAGGAAAGGTGCCCTCCTAGATCTGTTGCTGGAGAACAGAGAGGGTCTTGTGGGAGACGTGGCAACTGGAGGCCGTCTCAGTCATAGTGACCATGAAGTGGTTGAGTTTAGAATTTATGGTGACAGAAGGAAAACTGCCACCAAAACTTCAGCCCTGGATATGGGGAAAGCAGACTTCAGGCTGCTCAGGGAACTAGTCAGCAAGGTCCCCTGGGAAACTGCTTTTGAAGGCATTGGCATCCACCAGTGCTGGTCAATCTTTAAGCACTGCCTCCTAAAAGCACAAGATCAGGCAATTCCAAAATATTGGAAGTCAGGCAGGCGGGGCAGAAGGCCAGCCTGGCTGACCAGGGATCTTCTACTGGAGCTTAGGCGAAAAAAGAAAGTGTACGGCTGCTGGAAGGAGGGTCAGGGGACGAGGAAGGAATACAGGGATGCTGTTCGTGTTTGTAGGGAGAAAATTCGTGTGGCCAAAGCCCAACTAGAGTTGAAGCTGGCCATGTCTGTGGGAGACAATAAAAAAGTTTTTTTTGGATATGTGAACAGAAAAAGGAGAACCAAAGAAAACATAGGTCCGCTACTAGATGGGGCGGGTCTCCTCACAGACAATGACATAGGCAAAGCAGAGACGTCTAATGCCTTCTTCACCTCTGTCTTCAACACTGATGATGGGCTCTGGGACCCAGGGTGCCCTGAGCTGGAGGACCATGACGGTGGGAATGACAAACTTCCAACCGACCCTGAACGTGTGCGGGATTTGCTGCTGCACCTGGATCCATACAAGTTCACGGGTCCGGATGGGATTCATCCCAGGGTGCTTAAAGAGCTGGCTGACGTCATCGCGGGACCTCTCTCAATTATTTTTCAACTATCTTGGGAATCTGGAGAGGTTCCAGTAGACTGGAAGCTGACAAATGTTGTGCCAATTTTCAAGAACGGTAAGAAAGAAGACCCTAGCAACTACAGGCCTGTCAGTCTCACGTCAGTGCCTGGTAAAATTATGGAGAGGATGATCCTTGAAGTTATTGAAGCACACCTGAGGGACAATGCAGTCATTGGTCCCAGCCAACATGGGTTCATGAGGAGTAGGGCCTGCCTAACAAATTTGATTTCCTTTTTTGATAAGATCACCTAGTTGATCAAGGGAAACCAGCTGATGTGATCTTTTTGGACTTCAGCAAAGCTTTTGTCACAGTTTCCCATAGGATCCTACTGGACAAAATGTCCAGCATACAACTTAACAAAAACATCATACGATGGGTGAGCAATTGGCTGACGGGCAGGGCTCAAAGGGTTGTGGTAAATGGGGCCACATCCGGCTGGCGGATGGTCACTAGTGGGGTCCCTCCAAGGCTCCATTATATCCCTCCAACTCGGGATATTCTGTGATTCTATGATAATATGCAGTGTCACCCACTCTGGAATTACAAGTAAAGGATCAGATCACATCATCAACAGCTACCTGGAAAGTGCTTATGATGTTCAGATGTTTATTTTTAACTATCAGATGTATACAGCTCAAAAATGCACCATCTTGTATTAGACTGTTACTGTATTTAATGCCTCACCTCTGGCACGATCAGAAACCCCTCACAATCAGCACTGATACCTTGTGCTGAAATAAGATGCATCTCTGTGCTTGCATCAGAAATGGAATAGCAATTCTTATTACTGATGCTACCAGCATGATGCAAATCTGAGCTCTTCAGCATATGTTTTGCATTTTTTCTGTTCTAATTTCTTGATGTGTTTCTTTCCATATAAATTACATTTTTGAGCCCATGTGTATTTACATGCATAAATATACTTAAGCATGTATGTCCTGAGTAGTTAGGCAGAAATAGGGATCTCCAAAATTGGAGGAAGCTGGGGTATTACCAGATAATTATATTCCTAGGAAATCAAACACCAGCAGTTACGCTTTGTACCTTTAAAATACTCCAGGGCTTGATTATTTTATGATAATCACAATCCCTGCCATGCCTTATTACACAAATAGTCATCTCGAACTGTTTGTGAAACTGGAGGAACATGACCTATAAAGTTTATCTAGTGCAGCAGTTTTCTTCCTTGGTGATTTTGCTGTCAACATTGCATTAATCTATGTCTATTTTTGAGCAAGACACAAACAGCATTATCATGGAGAAGACGACACAAATGTTAATGAAGCAAACAAATCAGCTTGTGTTTCTGAATATAGGATTTCAGGACGGAAGAGATCAATAACTATGCTGTTGGTCTGTTAGCTCACCCACGACCCAAGACTTGGCAAGACAAAAGGGCCATCTTGTGGACCTACTTCATATCAAAGCTATTTTAAAAAATAAGCATAAATAAAATATGAGATTATTATTCAAGAAGTAAAGAGGAACTAGTTTGTCAGCTAGCAAGTAAATCATGGTAAATTTATAAGAAAAGCATTCTCACATGATTTAATGAAGAACAGAGTTTTGGCAGCATTTCTGAAGAGCATTAGAACAGAGTTCACCTGACAAGCAAACGCCGCATGGGTACCAGGATGAGGAGGTGTTGTTACAGTCCACCTTTGCTATGTTTTCAAATTCAAATGTTTGCTTGATATTCTCACCTCTCATCAGTCTCCCCAAAGTGCTAACAGCCACTTCAGAAATTAAGATTTATGAAAAGGCATTTAAGAAAAGTTTACCTTTAACGCTTCAGGCTCTAAACATTTCTACTGACACTAAGTCAAGATATAAAGGGTCTCCATGGCTCCATCACAATCCAAAGTCATCATGCGACTCTGATCAATGCATTGTTAAAGCTTTTCCCTGAAGATCCAGGTTGCACTCTTTTTTTTTTTTTTTTTTTTAAACACAGCATTTAAACCTCAATCAGATAAGTGCTGAGCCGACTCTGCTGCAGAGGTAATTGGTAGACAAAAAAAATAGTAAAAATTGGTAGACAAACTGATTTAAGAACAGAAATTCATTTTTCCATAAGGAGTGCAGAATTTCTGAGTGCCTGGATTATCTGGTGAACACTTCAAGTGACATCCACTGTGTGGATGCGATACCAGTTATATTACTCTGGGTATTGCCAGTGCATCCTTATGCTCTACACAGGATTAGGAGCAAGATTCCCACATATCTACGTTTACTGTAAGTGCATTATGCATTATTAATTATGCATTTTACATGCAGGGAGATTATCTGCAATAATCTTTAATCACTTGCCATACCAGGATCACAGCACAATTACGTTACTCGAGCACTTCACCAAAAACATGAAGTACGGGGAAAGTAACCAGCACTCTAAATGGCAACATCTTGCTGCAGGCACCTGGAAAGCCAGCCCCGTATCACTGCTGATCCCTTCCACATGCTGCCAACGCTTCCCCAGCCACTCTGTAGGTGTCCAAGCAGCTGCTCAGTGCTCATTAGCGGGCTCTCCCACTATGCCAGGTGAGCACCCTGAGAAGCTGTGCTCTAACTACTGCTCCAGTCCCAGCTATCAACACCACGGTAGGTGTAATGCAACGCACAAGCAGTCTGGTAGGTGATGTGCAGCATGCCTTTAGGTATGGCTAGCAGACATCAAACAAATACTGTGACAGTTTCAAGGGTACTTGTTTTAGCCACACTTTCTTGCTCTGTAGTAGCTATCTCAAGGTGAGTAAAAGCAGAAAACACACAACTGGCTGGCTGTATTGTATGTTCCATATTTTCAATGCGTCCCTCCTACAGAACATCCAAGTAAACATCCTAATTTTCTGTGTCACATTCAATACCACTCCAGCTTAACAAGAGGAAGGATACAGCTGTGACATTATCACCCTAACTTTCCATAAATTACCTCTGCTGTATTTCACTGCTTCATTTTCCTCCTATGCAAAAACAATACTCTTGGAACCCCCTGATTACTTCATTTCTTTCCAATATCCCTTTATGTTAGGCTTAAAAAAAAAACTTGAGAAAGTTCAAAATGCAGTTTTTCAGTGCTATAGCCAACATCTGACTTGTAATAGTCTGTTCTGCATTCCAGCTGCCCTACAGAAACCTGATATTTTATCATCTTTGCCTACGGTTACAGTGCAAATCACTCCTTCCTTGAAAGCATGAATAAATCTTTCCAGTGATGCACTATGTCGGAATGGCAAAGTGTTGCTGTGACATTTTGTATCCTACTTAATTCAAAAAAAAAAAAAAAAAAAAAAAAAAAAAAAAAACAATTAGAGCTTTTAAAGTGAGCATTACATTCTGATCTAGCCTGCTATTTATCCAGGAACTCTTTGCTTCCAAAATGAGAATTTCACTCTTTCCGGTCCCAGCACTGCTATATTCACCCTAATGCTCAGGATATCTGATGAAATAAAAACACAGCCCCCACAAACATAGGCCATTTATCGGGCATGTACATAGCTGACACAGATCTAAACAAAACAGTGCTGGCAACATTCAGGTGCAAGTGAAAACATTTAGGCACGATGCACATTTAGTAAAACCCTTGAGACAATTATGCTATATCTTCTATTTCTATGGAAGTCCCTAACCACCGAGATGGGGGAGGGAGACTTAGCCTGGCTTTAAGTGTTATTTCCAGTATCAGTATCTGTGGAGTTTTCAGATCTGGAATATGGGAAAGATAGACACTAAAAATCTCACATTATTATTAGAAAGACCTGCTGCGTATCTATTGCAATCACTTAAAAAAAAATCAAATCTAAAACCTGAGATATCTTAAGCCTGTTTTCTAGATGACAACTGTAATGAAAGAAAAATTAAAATTCAAGAGCAATCAAATTCTACCAGGCTCTATTCAGTAACTTTTCAGATGCTTAGCAGGATCCCATGCCTGAGGTTAAATATGCCTCCTTTACCCATTTCAATCCTCCAGCAACTTCTGGAGCCACTGACCAAGTTCAGCCAAACCTGTCATATGAGTAAAGATCTCTAAGATTAACTTATAAAAAATAATAACAAAAGATTAGGTACAGGAGCCCCGTTCACATCAGCTGTGGGTCCACATGCAGTTGGTTTGGAGTCAAAATGCAATTTACTTCTTGCATTCACCATAATACGGGAGCAAACAGAAACTAATTTAATGGAAATTAGGGGATGCAGAACATGACTGGAAATGCTGTGGGGAGGATGAAGTTGTAAAAGCCATGGAAGAGAACAAATTTCTAGAGACAAGAGTAAGGTATAAGATGAGGTATAAAATGCAAATCCGTAGGTACAAGCATTTGTTAGTCCTGCTGCTCGTGCAAGTTTGCTCCCTGAACGTAAATTCCTACACACCACCTGCTGTGCAGATTTCAGTTATCTCAGATTACTTTGGGACTTTCATACATTTGTTAAAAGCTTTAATCTGTGCCACACAGAGCCTGTAGGCCACTTCTGACCCCATTTCAGTACTCTTACAGGTGATTTTTCAATGGCAAGTTTGCCAGACAATCTACATTCATGAGGCTGTTAGTAGTTTCGAAATCAATATCACTACAGCGAGCTGCCTTCCCATCCTAAAAGCTCTGTCACAGTTATGGCTGGAACTCCTTTTTGTGGGATTAAAGCTGAAACTTGAAGTTGATCTTCAACCAGCATAAATCATTACCTATATGGCACCGGTGAAGTTTTAACTGCTAAGAACAGCTCAGAGCTTCTTCCTCACTTTCCATGCAGCTTCATTTTGCCAAGGTAAGGAATTTAGAGGCAAAGGCAATGGACCTTTCATTCTCATCTTCCATCAGATGTGAAATTACTGCTCCTATTCCACTTAGGGAAGCATCATAACGTAGCTTTATAGACAAAAGTGGGTAAGGACTCTCTCACACAATATGAGCACCATTACTCATAAAAAGTCCCCAAATGCCACGTGAATCAATGTGTTTCTATTCATTCTGTAATAGTTCATTCTGCAGATCGAATGCTGTTACTGCCATAGGCAAAAACCTGGAGAAGTAACTGACTATCTAAAAAGGGGTGTGCATCATGAACATTTGAAGGTTAAGGTTCCTAAAGAAATTGCAGGGCTAAGGTGAAACTGCCAGCCATAACACAGTTGAATTTTCAAAGCACTTCAAGTTTCTCAGTCCCTTCAAATTCTTGACAATTTCTCAGCAGTACTATTTAAGGTGCTTTATCCCACTAACTTCCACATAACACTGAATGTCAGGAATGTTGTGAAACACCTGTTTAATTGTCCATTGCCAAAAAAATGAGTACTGATGGCATTGATAGGATTAGCTGGTAATATTACAACATGCCTTTGAAGAGGTATTTCTTGCCATCAACTTCAAACCCATATTTTATAGACATATTTCTGTATGTAGACTCAGGAGGAGTGCTTAGGATCAGCTAATAGAATAAGTTCATTCACTGTTTCAGTTAAAAGTTACTAACTTGCAAGTATGAGTTAATCTTGAAATCTTGAAGTCAGTTTGGACACAGAGCCTCATCTGTTTTCATCATAGCTACGGTAAAGGTACCCTTGTGCTCCACCCTCCCTTGCTATCATATGATTTCAACAGGGGACTTTTGTGCTGCCTCTTTTTTTTTTTTTTTTTTTGCTTTCCTAGGTACTGAAAAAGCCTAGCAAGATGTATGACTGGTCTCTCCAGAACAGAGATTTTTTTCTTGCATAAATTTAAGATAGTAATATTACCCTGAAGTCTGCGGAAAGCCATGTTGAAGAGGCCAGTTAATTTCCACTGAGCATCATATATGACCTCCCCCTAACACCCACCACTGAAAGCCTTAGGTATTAAGCTCCATCAAGCCATCTAAATCACACTCTCAGCTGCTGTCTATTAGGCAATAGATGATGTCCTCCCTTCGTGGCATGCTAGAGACAGTTTTTGCAGTTGCATGTTACCTCCTTAGAAAAAACTCTGAAGGTACACATTTTTGCTGCACAATTAAAGCATCAAGTCTTGCTGGTGTCTGCAAATTCTGTCAAATACATATTTCAGATTCTACTCCCTCCACTTCTAACAAAATCCAATAGCATTTTGGTTACTGTATGCCAAGTTAAATAGCTGTAGAGATACTAGGGGTTTTACAATAGACTGTGACAGACTACAGCAGATACCATCCTCTGCAGCCCCTCAGTTCTGAATGTGTTTTATGGTACCTTCATAAGGGGCAGTAGGTTTGGCAGTGACCCACATGTTTTCTCTGCATACCCCAGTTTTTTTTAGTTACCTCAGATCAGCACTCATGCATGCAATAAGACAGAGACAAGAAACGCTGCTTTACTCATCTGGTTTGAGCCTCCTGCTCAGGATGCCGTTCTGCAGGTTGCCTACAGCGTTTCAGTATCCTCCGCTGCCCTGCCGCTCTCCCACGTGCTGCTTTGGATCAATTACTCCAGTCAATAACTATTTCTGAACTGTTTCATTTTTGCATATAATGCACTATCTAGTCTCTCAACACATCATTTAAATTATTTCTGAACTGACAAATTCAAGAATTGTCTCATTTTCTCTTTTGATCCTCTTTATAAAAGCAGATATGCTCTGCAGATACCAGAAAGGTAATTCTGTACACTTTCCATGATCTCAGCAAATGTTTTGTCTGCTGATTTAATACCAGCTGTTAAGCTATACAGCAATTTTTAAGTTTCAGCCCTCATTCAACTAAGGACTAAAGTTCTCATTGCTGATACCACTTGTTATAATATATTGTTCCAATCTCCTGATAAGGATGAGTTGTCTATCAAGCTATCAACCACCACATTTTCTCCAGTCCTTCTGAATTCCCCTCTATCCACGCAGTATTTGCCATCCTCATCCTGTTTAATCCTTCTCTGCTGCTGCATTCTTGAATCAGGCTTCCACATGCACTCTCTTGTCATGTTAAGAAGAGACACAGACAAAACTGGATTCCAAAACCTGTACCAAAATTCTGAATAAATACAGAGTGAGCAGACACAGAAAGATACTTCATAAGAAACTAGTGTCTTCTACCAAGTAAATAGAACCATCAGAAATTTATATGCTATTTAAAGGGATACTAAAAAGAATAGCCTGACTGGGTTTCAAAGACCCAATAATCATTTATAAATACAAATTGATATAAATATGAATTTATAAATTTGTAAGTCACATTTATAAATACAAATTCAATTTAATTCAGAGTCTGCACTTACTCTGAAAAAGAGATGGTCATATTCATGAGAACTGTGTTTGAGACACCAACCGCACATCCTGAGTTACATTCGGCAAAAACTGCAAAAGTAGCTACTAAAGGTTTGAATTGGTGCAACATACCTGCAGTGGGAATAGCTTACTGAGAAAATTCAGGACTTTCTGAACTACACTGGCAATATTGTCTATAATCCTGAGAGATGGCTAGAAAAGTATTTACCACTGTTTATCAAATTAGTTAACAATGAACAAAGTTATAGAAGTTTTTCTTCCATCCGTGCAAGCCATCCATAATGATTTCTCTTAGGCTGAAAAAAAAAAATTAATAGAAAATTTGCTGAAACATGACATACTGATTCAACTTTCTTAGAAATGACTGTCACCCCATCCCCTTAACTAAACAAACTTTTATTTTAAAAAAAGTTTTAAGGTCAAAACAGTTATAATAAGAGCTTAAAATTTGGATGGTGTTTCAAAAATTAATAGATTGCTTAATTTAAAAAATAAGAGACTACTACTGCCTTCAGAAAATGTTGATGTTAAGTTTGTTTTGAAAACAAGGATACTTACAGTACTTAGGAATCTAAAATCAGCCCTTTCAAAGTACCTCTTTTGAAGGAATCTGATAAGTCGCAATTTTAAGAAATCATTTTATGTGGGATTTAAAGATTTTTTGAGCACAAAAACGTCATTGCTAGTAAATAAATTAGTTTTTTAGAATAGCGGTAAATCTAGGTTTAATTTTGAAACTTGGGATTGACTGGGTGAGCAAACAAGTGGTGTAAGTTATAGACTGTATATTTGGGGCTACTTAAGATGATAGGTCATGGCACGCAAAAATGAGTTTAAAGCCACACGTTACTCCATTCCAGGAGATTTTCAGCTGTAAAATTTATCTGAGAAGAAATTAGGGTGAAAGGCTAAATGGATGAAGTTGCTTGAAGGATTATTAACTCCTTTCTGAGACCAAGAGATAAAGTCTACAAGAGGCAGATAGAGTAAGCGAGGGATTTCTGAGTATGATGCAACAAACTTGTGGAAGGAAACACAAGTGAGAGGAAGAGAGAAGTGTTGAGATTAGGCAACAGCTCAGCTCAGATAGCAGAAATGAAACATGTATTGAAGATCTGGGAAAGGAGCATTGGAGGACAAGGAAAAGCAAAGACCAGGAAGTACCATGACAAAAATCAATTAGGAACCTAGATAAAATGTTCAATTAGGTCTTAATAATAGCTTCCCCACCCATCTCAGTTTGTATGTCAAAATAATAGGAAGAGACTGAGTGTTGTAGTTTAGCCCGGCTGGCAGCTAAACACCACACAGCCGTTCGCTCACCCTCCCCCCTCCCTCTCCGGGATGGGGGAGAGAAATGGGAAAGTGAAGCCTGTGAGTTGACATAAAGACAGTTTAATAAGACAGAAAAATAATAATAACAATAACAATAATAATAATAGTATTAATAATAATAATAATGTGTACGAAACAAGTGATGCACAATGCAATTGCTCACCACCCGTTGACCGATGCCCAGCCTATCCCCGAGCAGCCGGCCCCCCCCTCCACCCCGGCTAGCCACCCCTATATATTGTTCAGCATGACATCAGATGGTATGGAATACCCCTTTGGCCAGTTTGGGTCAGCTGTCCTGGGTCTGTCCCCTCCCAGCTCCTGCTGCATCCCTAGCCTGCTCGCTAGCAGGACAGAGCGAGAAGCTGAAAAGTCCTTGGCTTGGTGTAAGCACTGCTCTACAACAATTAAAACATCAGCATGTTATCAGCGCTCTTCTCATCCTAATCCAAAACATAGCACCCTACCAGCTACTAGGAGGAAAATTAACTCTGTCCTAACTGAAACCAGGACACTGAGGTAATACATAACCATACTTGTTTAACAGAAGGCATTTGCCTCCACCCTATCCCAGGGTTCCAAGATGCTCAGTACCAGGAGGGCAGTACAGTGCAACAGAGTCACAAGTTGGGCATAAACTTGTGTACACATCCATAGCTGGCGTACAACACCACTATTTCTCTGATTTGGAAGGAGCTAAAAATGAAGAACTTCTTCCCACAACAAATGCCCACCTGTTAACAGAAAAAGAGACTGGGAACTCCCTTCAACCCTTTGTAAAATAGCCAGCTGGAAGCGATTTATTTCCAGCAAAGAATAGGTAGCCAGAAAGATAAGAAACAAGAAAAAGCTCTCCCAACAGTAGTCTCAAGCTGTAGGATCTCCAGGCATAAATGTACTGTCTTTGCTCAGCGTACCCAAAGATGGGGAGAAATACTGCATTTGCTGCAAACTTTTTTAATGGAGAGAAATTCCACTGAACACTTCTCCAAAGGCAGGTCCCTCCAAAGCTGAGCTTCTAGAACCTATCCATCACATTTCCATACATATCTGTGTTTATCTAATAGGAAGTCTCTACTCCTAACACTTACGATGAAAAAGAGAAAAAGGAACTTCATCATTAAGGCTGCAGATCTTCACAGGACCTTCCTTTGAACAGATCATGAATGAATAAGCCAAGAGAAGAAAATAGGAAATGTATCTGAGAAGGACCAGATGACAGACAAATAGACCCACTGTAAGGTACCCTTCAGGAAGAACTGGACTGAGGCCAATAAGAACACTAATTGACATCACTTTTATTCTTCGGGATAAAAAGAAAGCGTCTGTGTCATGCTGACGTTACTTCTCAGTATCAGCCAAACCACTTACCAGCTAATTTAACATCTTCGTAGAGATGAAAATGCCATGGATTAGACTAACAGCAGAAAAAAAAACAATGAGGATTTTATTCTAGTACTGTCTTAAATTAAGATGTTCAGAACTTCTTTTCCCCTACCCATACACCTGTGAGTATTTGCGGGAACAGAGATTTTTTTTCTCCTAAGTCATTCCACAACCTGACTTGCACATATTTACCCCAAATCAGGTGGAGTGTCTCTGTTCCATAGGAAATGTCACTTTTAACTAGCAATTACCCCTTTAGAAGGCAGAAGGACCATCACTCCAAGGAACGCAGTCCCAGCCAGGTAGCTATACACAAATGAAGCAGGATAGAAGGAGGGTTTACAATTTACAGGTAACTGCAAATGCTCTCAAATTAAAAATGTGCTAGTGGGTAATGGGAAAACAAGACGAATGAAATATTTCTGTTGACTAAAAGCAAGACAGAGCATTTCACGGATCTTTCAACTTCATTTCAGCATTGAGAAAACAGCATTATAAAAACAATATAAAGCTGTTTTTAGTGCTTAGAAACCCCTCAGATCCTACAAATTGCAGCAAAGTTTGCACTTGTCTGTGGGGAGTAGTGGAGATCTTTGTTTTCTCCATCTCTACCACATCATAACACTACAGGCTGGGAAGTCAGAAGTGATATCAGGAAACACTTCAGCTAAGCAATCATATTTTACTATTTATTCGATTTTTTGTCATTTGCTGATCTTGCTTCTGGACCAGCATGGTTAATCTGTAAGAGCAAACAATAACTGATATTTTTAAGGCATCAAGACAAACCTGAAGATGGAAAGTTACTTGAGATTTTTCCTAAAACTTTACATTTAAAACAGACCATCTGCAATATTAAAGTGTAGGAAGCAAGAACTTTCATGTAGCAAAAAGAGGCAAAGCAGAAAAATTACATACTGGATTCTTAATATTGAAAAAATAATATTTTGATCCTCCAAGGGTAAAACAAGATGAAATATCTCTTCCTGATATTTCAATCACTTTTGTCTATATTTTTCCTAAAGTAAAAAAAGTAACACTTCAGCTAGCAGTCACTGAATGAAACATAAGCTAATATAACCAAAAAGGGAAGAGGAGAGAGAAAAACTGTGACTTCCATGGAGCGATTGGCTTGGGCAGGAGGGAAGTGAAGAAGGGATATAGACAGTGAGATCCATTTCACTTAAGCCTCACACAAAGGGCCCATAAAGGAAGGAAGGAATTACAAAGACGTGGTTTATTGACTGTTCACCACTGAGATAGAGTTTTCCTGTATAAATTCTTCCTTAGAAGGTTAATTAAAAAAAGGTTAGGGCCCTGATCTGAAAACCCTTTATTCACTAGCGTAATCCTTATTCACACAAGGGATTCCATTGATTTCAGCGGACAAGGGATCGCTCATGTGGCTTAAGGTTTGCAGAACTGGACCCTGTGGTTTTGAGGCACTGAAAAATGGGAATGCTTTCAGGTAACAACACATGCAGCCTAGGCACAGCAGTGCAGCTTAGCTTGAGTACAGGAGCAACACAGAGCTCCCTGCTCTATCAGCTAACTTTAATCACAGGAGACATAACACGGGCAACACCTACATTAAAAACCAGCACGCATAAACACAAGACAAAGAAAGATCATTAGATAATTTGGACTGGTTTATTAGCCAATAAGTACATTGGCATGCTGAAGTAACACCCCACACCAAGAACACCTCTCATTTCTGCATCAGAACTGGCCGCATCCCTGTCAAGCCCAGGGCTGTAGTTGGAACAGGACATCGGTGGGCACCACAGCACATCTCATGGCTGCCATGGATAGATGTTGAAAGCATCAGCTCCTCACAACGCCCCCATGAACTACCACAGTGTCAAGATTGGTAGCAAATATAGCTGGAACCCTCTGCTCAACAGGCAAATAAGCTTCAACTAACGTTTACATCTCATATCCTATTCACAAGCCCCCCTTTTTTTTTTTTTCCCTCCACAATAAACTTGCTTCTTCTGCTTGCCTCACTGTCTCTTTATATATTCCAACTGTAAAATGCACAGGAATTTTATCACTTCAGCCTGCGATGTGTGCAAAAACAACACGTAAGGATGAAATCAGGTCTGTAGCATAACATTCACATACAAAAACCCTAATCAGTCCTACATCTCCTGGCTTCTGTTTGTTTCAATTCACTGCCTCATTTTACAAGTTTTGCAATTTAATTTTAATTCCTTATTTACTTCCAAGTAGCTTTTTTTCAGGTTTATAATAATATGGTCCTATTTCATCGTTCATCACTGATGATGCTGAAGAGGGAAAGCAGTGGTGACAGTGAGACCACTGCTATCCGCCAAGCAGTATAACCACGAGAAGTCAGTCCCTGTATTTCCTAAAGGGCAAATATAGAGGGATTGAATGAAAAATGGAGTAAGGATAGAGCAAGACACCTGTGTTCACTGTGTACATGCTTAATAAGGCTCTTCCATACATCACCACTGGAAAGAACAGTCACATAAGAAGATACTTTTGTGTGTGTGATAGGTGCCTAGACTTCTTAGGGAAATTAAAGATATTACGTATGGAGAAATGCTGTACCTTATGTACAAGCACTTTTAACGTTAGAAAAAGAGGATTTTGGAGGAAGCCAAATGGTTCATGGATACCAACTGTTTTTGTAAGACTAGACCTTATGTAAAAGATCTTACATAAGAAGAACTTACATAAAGATATCAACTTAATCTATATCAAAACTAGAAAAATACTATAATAGTCACTTTTAGGAGTCCCTTGATGTTACAGGGACAGAAAATCACCCATAGTATTAATGAGATAGCAAGTTTCCACTAACAATTACATACAGAAAAGCTGTAAAATGCTCAGGCACAAGCCACCCATTGAGCACACACAGAAAATAGAGATTCAACTCCCTTCTATGATAACATAGTAAATCCAGGGACATAGGCTACTTACAGAGATACAATAATCATTAAATATATATATAATATATAACATAACATTGTTTCCTTCAAATCTCCTCAAACTTAAAGTATAAAAAAAAAATTAAAAAAATAAATAAAAAAATAAAAGAGTTAGAAAAGAGTCACTCTATGAGTCCAGGAAAGGTGATGCAGGGCATGGCTTAGGGTAAGAAATCTTATCATACCTTTTGCAGCCGACTCTGAAGAACAACACTTCACATGCAGAAAGGCCCCTGGGCAATCAATAAGTCCTCATGAAAGGAGAGCCAAGGCTCTCAAAGCTTCCACATCCCTGTGGCTAGCATTACACCCATCCTTTGATAGCAGGGTGATCCATGAAAACAGCTGGCAGCCCCCAACACAGTGCTAGTGCCACAGAAGTGAAACACCACAAACCTCACCACCCAGATCACTGCAGCACCCCTGAAAGCCCCAACACCTTCTCCAAGGCACCACCCCAGCTGTAGGCACTTACAGCATGCCTACAAGGAATTCACAGCTATTGCCCCTTGCCTGGTAAATTACCACAGGTTCAGGTAATCTGTGGGTGAGAGATGCCCTGAGTCAGAGGTTCCTGGTGTTTAGTTGTCCTGTGTAGATTCATTCACTCAATAACCATGTTTCTTGAACTCTACAAACCTTCAACATCCAGAATATCCCTAAACAATGGGCACCACAGTTTAATTAAGCTTATGGAAGAAGAAAAAGGAAAAAAAAAAAAAAAGTGACTTTCTTCTAGGTTATTTTATTCTTTGAGTTGTATAACCGAGATATTTACAAGGTGTCCCATAAGAAAACCAGGAGCAAAGTAGCAGAGCTAGAGAAAGCAACATGGGCGGGAAAGCTGCTGAGCTGCTGTGTAGGGAGCCCCATGGCACCTTCCTCCTGGGGAAGGAGCCACAAAACTACTGACAGGCACGGAATAAAAGATTATAAAACTGTAGTGCAGTGCAAAGAAGATGAATAGGATGTCTTGCTCTTTCTCTTGAGATTAAGGTCATACTAGAGAGTCTATATTATTTTACATTCAAAACTGTTGCACCTAATAGCAAGTGTGCTGTCTTCTTTCTATAGCTGCATTTTGGGGAAAAGTATTTGGGAGTTACAGCTCCAAGAGTAATCAATGGCTACAAATATGCCTTAACATAAATTTTAAAAAAAAAAAAGATGTAAATCTATTTATTTATTCATATAGAAGGTTTAGATGCTGCCCACAGAAGCCAGCATGTGGATGGGAAGGTTTTCCATTCTAAAGAAAACAAAAGCTTTGCAGTCACAACTCAACATTTTCAAAGTGAGAAAAAAAAAGGTACATGTTTTTGCCAGTGAGGGTAGCTAATACCCAGGGTACCTACATGGATTTATTACTAGTTAAATGTTAAGTATAAACTTTTTCTTTTTTAACAGACAGACTTTGGTTCAAGTATCATTATTAAACCAGTACCAGGAACTAGAGCAGGGAAATTTTATGGTCTGTATTACAGAAGAGGCCAGAGAAGACAATAATCCCTTCTGGCCATAATATATATCGGTCTGTGAATCTATTAGTGTAACTTCAGTTTCCAACATGTACAGTCACCAGTGACAAACCTCCAGTGGAAAAATGTTGATAGCTGCACAGGTGTTAGAATAAAAAATGGTGAAATCTGTTTTTCTAGCTGGGAACAGAAGGTGGATTATGTTGGAGGTATGTTTGATAGTTACGAACACCAGATACAAGACGGTGTCATTTAAAGACAACTTGAGCAGATGGATGGCAGAGTGTGTGCACTGTGAAGTGATGTTAATTGAATGGCCTGGGATTATGTTTAAAAAATCTTAAAATGAATCATTGGAAAACAATTAAAGAAGCAACTACGATCTGCAGATTCCAGGGCCGCCAGCTGGCCTAGGAGGTTGGATTGAAGATACATGAAACACAATTTCCCCCTCCTGATTTTCACATAAGAAAGCTCAAGATACAATGTTCTGTGTATTTCTCCAGGACGTTAAACCACCATTCTTGATGCAAAGCAGTTTTTTGTTTTATAATAGCTTTCACATTGGCAGGATCTCAACCTAATTTTATTTAGAACTGCGTCATTCCTGTAAGCAAAACATCAGGCTGTCAGAGCAGAGTTTCCTTACATTTTATCAGGATAATTCGAATGAATGGGCTGCAGAGATGTGGGTTGCTGCCACCTCTTTGGAAAGAGCTCTGACACAGTGATATAAGTATGACAGACCTGGTACTGTATCTGTTTTGTCTGCTGCAAAGACCACTGATTTACACGTGCGGTGGGAGCAGTCTGGATTCACTGCACACATGCTGTGGAACTGAGTTTCACTGTGCAGGTGGCCAGAAGTGGCGCACACATACTGATGCTGACCTCAGGTTTTCAGCCAGAAGAGCCAAATGGGAGAGCAGTTTCCACCTCTGTGTTCTTTTTATCAAAACCAGTGTAAATTTAAGCAGTGTCCCTTTCGCACATCACTATCTTCTTCTTCAACCACTCTTTTCCTCCCTCCATCACTGCTGCAAAGGCAGATTGTGGCCTTTCCTGGATATCAGGAAAAGGTTTCTCACCAAGAGAGTAGTTGAATATCCAAGTTGAATATCCAAGTTGGATATTCTATGATTGTCTTTTACTAACAAAACGATACACAATATTTAGAAAAGGGATCAGATGTTCAGCAGTACCATGATAGTAGGGTTCAGCTGTGCAGACTACTTACTTCTCCTGTAGTGCTGTGGCCAGGACCTGCCTTCTGCAGTCATTTCTGCAGTGCTCTCTTTCAATCTCTTTAGCACTAGAATCCCAGTGCACCTTGAAATTATTGAAAGGCTCAGCTGATTCTGCTGCATTTCTGGGGCTGGTAACAGGTTCTTGTTTGCACCAAGCAAAAATGGGAAGGAAACAGCACAGCTGTAGTTCTTTTGATGACAGAGCATCTGGCACTTTGGAAAAAAACTTGTGCTACCCAGGGCCACTGCAGAGGATGGAGATGCTCCATCCCAAAAGAAGATTTACATGACAGCTTCAGCAGCCATGGAAGCCTTCCTTCTGTGAAATGCTGAGAGGCACAAGGAACTCCAGCTCTCACAAGATTATTAATATCATTTTGTATTGAAATAATAAACCAAGAGAGACTGAATGTAAAATAGGTAACTAGTAGCGTGGTTAGAGTATGATTTCTGCATTTATTATGAGGGAGCAGCATTCAGAAACCATCACAAGGGCCATGGCCCCACTTTGAAAGTTAATTCTGAAAACTGCTGTTCTTAAAAGACAAATTGAGCTGATGAACCTTCTGCCTTCCTTGAAATCCTTTCCTTGTAATATCAATGATTTGCTGGAAGGACTAAGAACAGCATTTGGTTTTCCACGTGTCTGATTTCCAAGTTACCGGGAGTTATCACCCTGCATTTACTTCCTGTTCTAACTCCAGAGATGGGGTCACATGTGAGATGTCCTGCCTACATGATAGAAAACACCAGTGGTACCTCTGGTACCACTACATTGTACCTGTTGGGAAAGTGACTTTTCCAGTGCCCACTGCAGTAACATCTTTAACCACTACATATTTCTTCCAATCCATCAAGTGCAGACTTCAGTACCAACTTAATTTGGAATGGCTCAGATTAACCACTTCCACAAGCTCCAGCCCTCAGTGTATTCCCCAAGCAGCCATCAGCACTCACAGGCTGCCTGCGCTGCTTCACAGCATTCCCATCCAGAGCGCCTCTGCTTCAGGAGATGCACTCTGGGGACTGTTAAGGCCCTGATGCCTCTAATAGCTCCAGTAAAAAGCAGAAATAAGTATAAAGAAGAGAGAGAGAGAAGCATTTGGGTGCATTGAGCATTCAGGCAGGTATTCAGCTGCCTGTGTGGAAATAGTGTGGAGAGGGAAGCTCAGCTCCTTGTCACAGAGTATCTGCTGCCCAGCAAATGGCACAAAAGCAGGCACTCACCTTCCTCTGTCACACAGTAATGTGTCAGTATGCTGGTGGGCGATGCAAGAGAAGGGGGTGTAGGGGTGTCCAGTGCTGGACTGATACCTCTTTCAGCAGCACAGGGTCTGCAGTCCCCAGCAAAAACAGTGCCCTTTACTGGGTAATTCTTCATTCTGTGGGAACAGGAAAAATGGGGAAACTTTGCTTTTGGGTGGCCTCTGGAGATAATTTATCTTTGCTCACAACATCAGTAGATCTGCTTTACAGGACATGTGTTTTTTAACTGGCACCCCAGAGAGGAGACCATCAGGCAGGATTGATAACATGCCATTTGGGGAAGCTTATTTAGCATTTACTAGGGCGAGGGCTGTGTTAGTGCCTAGATCTCACCCCTTTCCATCATCGCCTCACAGCAGCACAACAGGGAGAACAGCACAAAAGCAGTGAAATGAAAAACATTATCCAAATATTTTGAATTGCCACACTAGTGAATTGAATCCCAGTTTGGACTAAGTTTCATGAATGTTTCTATTTTTCATGTAGACTTTTAGTTAATTTATTTCAACAACAGTCTCAGGTGGGTTTTACTGAGGTTCATTCACCAGCAGATGTGGGATTGCTGTTCTCACACCTTGGCCACTTGCGCTCCTCCTGGCCATCAGCCCAGGATAAGTACTGCAGGGGGAATTCCTACACAGACTCACATTCCAGTCCTGTTTTGTCTATTTCCCAAATATATTCTTGAAAACATGCTTTCCAGAGGGAGTATTTATAGAGGAGCTAATAAAAATACTTGAAATATGAAAGATCAACATTGCTGGTAACTTTGTAGGCTTTCAAACATGCCCCAGGCCAGCAAAATATAAGTGTGTATTTAGAGAGCATTCAGTAAAAAGATGATTGCAAACTTACAGCAGAAGCTGGGGTTAAAATCCTCCTTTGTATCACTGAAAGGCCCGCAAAATAGCTGCACTGGGGACGGAGGTGCTATTATCATGCTTTTAAGCTTCTCAGATGCTTAAATGATATGAATTAGAAGTGTGCTTTATTTCCTGGAATATCTTGAAGGTTAGCCAGCTTCGTAGCTCTCCTTTCTAGCAACTCCAGTGAAAGCAAAGCAAGTTAACGCTTCTGAAAAGCTCTGCCTTTCCAGAAGCTGAAGGACTTTCCAGCCAACGTGGCAGAGGCTGGGGCTGCTGACCATGTAGCCATGCCCCAGGCTGTGGGGATACCCTGTGGTTCTAGGGGCTCTCCTCACCTCATGGGCAGATCTTGCCTTCCTCCAGGCAAACCTGAGACTTGCTTCTGGTGTCCACATCACCCCAGTAGAGCACTGCTGGCCCTGAGCACAAGAGCAGGTGCTACAGCTGCTGCCCTGATGGGGTCTGGTTGCTCAAGTTTAGCTCTGATCTGGATTCCCGCTGCTGGGGAGAGATATGGGAAGCCTGGGCTGTGTCCCTGCCCCTAGTTTTAAGAGGAGTTTCTAATCTTAAGCCCTCACCTGAGTCCCACCAGGTGCCTTGCTGGTGCTGACCGCGCCTTGCAAAGTCTCCACCTGGGACCTCCATGATGCACTACCCGAGGTGGCCATTCCCACAGCCACAGAGCAGGCAGGGAGAGGAAGGTTTCAGACACTGAAAAGCCACACAGCCTGCAGAGAAGTGCCCAGGATTCCTGCAAGCACCTGCTCCAAAAGTCAAAACGTTTTTTGGAAAGATGGAGATGTGCTGAATTAACTCAGGGGATGGATTAGATCCACACCCTGGCGCAGACAGCAGGGCTGCAGGGCGCTGTGAGGAGAGGCTGGGGCTGCCCCAGGCCAGTCATAACCAGTGCCAGCCGGCTCCAGCAGCCCCACCACGGGGCCAAGCTGGACCCAGCAGCGGTGCTGGGAGCACCTCAGGGAAAAGGGATTTCAAAAAGGGCAAAATGGTGCCACCAGTGAGGAGGAAATCGTGAGGGGGAAATCGTGAGGAACAGCCCTGAGGTCAGGGCAGGAGGGGCTCCAGGCCAAGGGCTCCTGTGGCCTGAGGAGAGCCCGTGCTGGAGCTGGGGAAGGAGGGCAAAGAGGAGCTGCCCCAGGCTCACCACAGCCCTGATCCTCATCCTACTGCTTTGCTTGGGGTACAGGGGAGGGAAAGGAGCTTGCAGTGAAGTTGAGCCTGGGAATAAATGGTCACCCCCTTTCTTTTAAGGGTGCTTAAGGTTTTGTTGGTATTTCTTACCATCCAACTCATTACTTTAATGGCAATAAAGTATTTTAATTTTCCCTGTGTCAAGTCTGTTCTGCTCACAACAGTAACCAACCTCCTTGTCCTTATCTCAACCCATGAACCTTTTCCCCTTGATTTCTCTTGCCATCTTGTTGAGGAGCGGGAACATGCAGTGTCTGGCCCCACGACAGGGAAACATCTACTGTGATGTTCCCCAAAATAGCAGGGAACATTGCTGGGGAGAGCAAGGTGACTTCTGATTAGATGAAGGAGGAGCTCTGTTAGCTACAGAGCAGCTCTCAGACAGCGAAGCAATACTTTCACGTAGGAAATAGCAGTGGGCCAGCCACATACAAGCTGCAGGGAATTCCCTATGAGCTGAAGCAGGAGCCTGAGCTGGGGTACAGCAGTGTCTCCAAACCTCAGCAGAGTCCTTCTCCCCTCCAGAGTGCAGACAGCAGTGTTCAGCCCTGTATTTGTTCATGCTGGTGGTTAAACACTACCCACAGATCCGAGGGAGGTGATTTCAGTCAGCAGACCATGATAAATCATGTCATGTGTTTTCACTGACAATTTAAAGCACTTACACTCTTCACTTGTTATCCAAACAGAAATGACATTTAGTCCCAGTAGGAGTAACGTGCATTTACATCTCTAGACTACGTCCTTATATGTTTTTAATACCAAAAAGGCCCATATTTTTCCGATAACCATATTGTATCTTTGATGTATTTTTCTTGTCATATCATATTGTGATGAATCACACAGTACCATGCCCATTACCTTAGGGAAGCAGACATAAAACAAATGTTGCTCAAAAAAAGGAGAAATGACACATTTATAAAACTACATATTAGATGTACTCTGTTTCAGCATTGCTAATATGAAGGTGCTGTTTTCCATTGGATACAGACTGTGCAGTCTGCTGGCATCTGTTTCAGCACCTTACAAACATGACTTCCTTATAGACTAACTCTCAAGTTCCAGATGGATTTTTTTTAAGCTCAGGTTTTGAGAACCTGGGCTTTAAAACCATAAGGGAAAATATATTCTCTTACAATATCAATAGGTGAATCAGTCTGGAAAGACTTCTCCTTAGGGATCTGAAAACCATTATACTAAATTTGTGCTCCATAATAAAAAATGCATATTTTTAGAATAAATCAAAACCATAAGCACTTTTCTCTTCAGTTCTGTTAAGGTGAGTGAGAGTTTCAGGTGGCTGAATCCAATGGTTTGAGAGTTCAACAATAAATCACAGAGATAAGACGAAAACACCCTCCTATCCTTGCATTCCTAATATGTAATCAGCTGCTTGGGAAAGTTAAATGGCACTTTAAAAGAAAAAATAAAGCACCACTTATCTTCTTACTCTTAAAGGTAATACAAAAAGGCAGATACCCAATCCCTCTGTTGCTTTCAAAGGAATATTTATCTTTTTCTTGGGCAAATGTGAGCAGGCAGAAATTGACTGCAGGTCGTGTGTGACACAGCTTATACATCTGGTTCCGTATTATTTCTGCAAGGTGTAGAGTAGCTTCAGGATGTAAGTATAGACCTGACAAAGGAAAGTGTAGTCTTTTGTCCCCAAAGGAGACATCTACCATCGCGTAGGGGAAAGTCTCACCATCAGTCTTGGTCCTTTGCATTAGAATAATAGCTGAGATTGTTAGGTTGTTGCTTTCCCACTATGTAGATGTGAAAACTAAGTTTGGACATACTGTTGCCCTTCACAGCTAAAGAAAAGTCAGTTTTGAACATAACAACACTGTGGTTTTTTTGTGGATTTTTTTTTGTATTCTCTAAGCTCTTTGTTGCTGCTGCTATGCTTTCCTTGTTCTCTCCCCTACAGTTCTGCTCTTGCTTTTCATCTCCCCTCCCTTTTGATCCTCTCTTCTTCTGCCTTTATATTTTCTCTTCACGCTCCTCCTCTTTCCACCACTATCTCAATTTATTTCTCCTGCTAGATCTTCTTTTTATTGTCAGGGGTTTTCTTACTTTCTCCAGAAATGCTTGATTCCTCTAGCGCTGACAGGGCTCCCCGTTGTCTCAGGACAAGAGGAGCTCAAAGACGGTGTTTTAGATTGCAGAGGAAGGCTGCCAGGAGTGAAACTCTCCTCCAGAAGAAGCAGAACAAGCAACAGAAAGTCTGAGAAGGGGATAACATATACACATGCCATGCGTGGTACTTGTCTACTCCTGGAGCAGCCTTAAAAGTGTTCTTGCTGTTAGCAATGCTTAGCCTGGGGTTTTCTGCTATCACAGCTGCAGTAACCAGAAAAAATAATAAAAAAGGAGGCAAGTTAGTGATGCTCAGACACCAAGAAATACAGAATACACGAGGAAATATGATAGGGTGATAACGCTGCCAGGATTTTCAAGCAATTCTATTCTGCAAACAAATGGCATCATCTGTAAAGTGAATGGGAGGCACTAGCTACAAGTAATGAGCCCTCGTGCAGCAGGATTACAACGTGACTGCTACTCCTCTCCTTGTAAGCTATGCAAAATCCCAACTTCAGTTCTACAAGTGTCAATGTTCTGATATTTGTTTTCTTAAATTAATAATAAAAACTGAAGCAGTCAGCATAATCTAGAGGTTTTCTGAACAACTTTAAGTTTGATAATGTGGAAATTATACATTTCTTTCCAAGACCCCATTCAGCCACTGATACTCTTTTCAGCTAGAGGACAGTCAATGGTTCTGCAGGACCTCTCCCCACCCCTCTGTGGCTGCCCCAAAGCACTCTGTGCAGTTCAGAAAAGAGTCGGTCCTGCTGAAAGCTACTGGATATAGTTTTAAAAGTTTATGTTAATATTTTAGCCTGCTGAAGAAGAAAAAGAATTAAGTATTCCTTTCAATCTCCATTCCCATTTATATCCCCCATGTTAGGTGGATGCAAATACATATATAAGCAATAACAACAAAAATACTTTAGCTCTATGAAGCAGATGAAATATTTCAATTCAAGACAAATTTTCTCTATGGAAAAAAATCTGGAAATTTCTGGGAAAATTTGAGATGCTACTGGGGCCAAAGTCCAAAACTCTAAAATAAACTCTTGCAGTTGGAAAGGCAAATCCAAACATGTCCTTTCTTTCTGCTCTGGATAAGATATACATTCCTTTAAGCCTACTTTTTCCAGAAGCTGTGAAAATGTAATATCTAAAAATAAAAACATTTCACCACCCAACTCTGATAATAAGAAAATGAAAGAAGAAAAAAAAAAAGAAAAAAACACAATCTTGATGCTAACATTGCTCAATGAACTAACGGAGGATATTCAACTACAATCAAAACAAACATGGTATAAAAGTCATATGTATGGTGTAAAAGACAAAAGCATCTCTCCTCCCCCTGGGGATAATGAACCCAAAGTGACTTTTCCTCCTGTTATTCTTACCATCACTTCCAGAAAGCTCAGGTCCAGTGCCCACAGAATTAAAAACGTTCAAAACGTCAGGGAACTGTCATGATACACTGGGGCTGATTTTTATGTAGACAAAAACCCCTTTATAGTGACTTTAAAGATATGTTTTTTGCACTGTAAAAACACTTTAAAGTAGCCTTTGCATGAATCAGTGTCAGCACTATGGTCTTTAATTGATTATGATACTGGAGGGTCTGAAAAGAAAATGGTTGTACTGTAAGAAGCACAGCTCCTTCAAGGTGTTAAAACCTAATGAGTTTTTTTCCCCACTTGTTCATCTTTTGTAAAGCCTCCTCAGCTCCACTGCAGAGCTAAATGGAGCTGGCAGAGAAAAACACTTTAAGCTGCTTAATTATTGTTTCTTCCATTGAACATCAAGCCCAATTATTAGATATTTTTTCCCAAAACTATCTGGCCATCTCTGTTTTTTCATAGATGTTCTGAACCAGAGGATAGGATTCTGACTGAATTTATTGTAAACTGGTACGTATTTGGTGGTGATTCCCTACTCACCACATGAGTATGTCGTAACTAGCAGTCACACCAGGTTCCCAATTCTTCCAAATTTATGAAAGTTCAAGTTAATCTTTTTGAATGTGAAAGTCCCTCAATAAATCCTTTCGCTCGTTCCCTCTCAAGCAAGGCCTTGTAATACAGTAGCCTTGGTCTAGGGTTTTCATGCCCCTGGTAAGAGGCAAAAAAAAAAAAACAAATGAGAAAGGAAACATGCACTTAAGGGGGAGATAAAATAAGAAGGAGAAAAAATGAACTGACAGACTGCAGAAGAATAAATTGTGCCAGTAATGACCAGAAAGTAAAAATCCATTCCCTCCAGTGTTTTTCATTTAAAATTTCACTCTCCTGATTGAAACTTTGTAAATAGTAATTATTATCGCAACGATATTCATAAACAGATGTTTTTAGAAATGCAAGTGACTTCACAATTGAGAAAATACATTTATGTGCCACAGGGAATTTAATCTTGGAAAACAGAAATACACCAGATTCCATTTCCAACATAATATAGTAAATCAGTACTGGAAGCAGTGCTTTTTTCCCCCTCTCTCTCTACTTATTAAATATGCTAATGGAGATCAAAACCTATTATTTACTGAAGACTATTTCCTTTGTATTGCATTTGTATTCATAAGAACCTATAGAGTATATTTAATTTAAAGTCATTTTATTAGCATAACATAAAACTGATGCATAATTATATGAACAAAAACAAAAATAGTTTCTATTAATATCTATATGCAAGTATTTACAAATAATTCAAAAGGTACATTTTGCCTTTTTTTTTTTTTTTTGCACCCCCTGGAAAGGAAACATTTGTCTAAATCAGATGCACTTCTGGTAAGAAGAGCTTTCATAATTGTCATTTGTTCATGAAATACAACATGAACTATTGTTTCTGTGAGGGTAATTGGGTATGGATTCTCTTCTATTTCATATCATGAGATACTACTAGAAATGATGAAATACTATAGATTCTAAAATGAGTATGGTCACTTAATTTTAAAGCAAAGCAATTACTGTTCTATTACCAGGTATTCTGAATCAATATCTTGTCTTGCAACTTGCACTCACATCCAGAATAAGTCTATAATATTACAAGTAATCAGAAGTAAATAGCAACAGAGCAGAATAGATATTCAACAGGAGTCCTTGGGTATAGTTTGTGTAGGTTATAGACTCAGCTAGGCCAGCAGTGAAAATATAGGTTGCTTATCGGTCTTCCAAACGTCTCAAAATATCAAACTTGCCCAAGGATATACAGAATTGATGGAGATTCTGGAAACAATAAATTATATTTCATCACACAAAGAGGTAATTCTTACTTTATTTTCAACAGCTCAAGTTAGTCCCTTTGACATCAAAGGAACAAATAAAGCACAAAAGGTGTGTTGGATTTGACCTGAAAGACTCACACATGCTTTTATATACAAGGTAAAATTTTATTGGTAATGGTAAGCCTCATAGCTGAGTTTTTGACTGCTTTTTTTGTTCTTGATTTTTCTTCCTGCCTCTACATGTTGAATAAACACCATATTGCTCTCATTGCTCACTGACTAGAAAAAATCTCTCTCTCACAAGGAAAAATAACAGGATCCCAGTGTTTTCTTTTAGTAAAAACTAAAATAAAGAAGATGCATAATTAATTAGAAAAGGGATCTCTGCTACAACTAAAAAAAAAAAAAAGTAGATTGGAAGACTACTACTTTTTCCCCAGCTGAAGAATTTTTTTAACGCTATACTTGTTTTTTCAATTGGTGCTTTATACATTAGCACTTATAAAGTTCAAACATCTGATTTTTTTAATACTTCAAAATAACACAGGGCTACACATCTCAAAGCCCTGCATCATAACCTCTACTAAATTAAACCTCCTCGGGCCCTCTGAACCCTTAAAGCAGGTAAACGCCATCTCCCCCACAGAAGCTGAAGCAGGGCTACCAGATGTAGGGATGCTTCACCCCACTCCCATGGCAGGAGGGCACATCAAGGGGTACCACGTTGCATTAATCACTAGGCAATGTGGTCACATAACACCCAAGGAAACAGGCTTCTATATTGGAATTTGGAATTGCAGGGAGCAACATTACAGCCTGGGTTTACTGGGGAAAGTCTGTGCTGTGTGCATTCAGAGCAACACCTACCGAGGAAGTGTGTCCAGTTCCTGCTCATTCTCCTGCATGACATAGCCAAGACTGCAGAAACAGAGCACTGTGAATTTTATTTATTCCTACCCAACAACTTTTCCTATTCTAGTTATGTAAGCACACAGAAAACAAGAAGAAAGGCGTATGTATCACCAAGAATCTAACCAGGAGCTAACCCACGTTTACAAGGTGTGTGCTGCTATTTCCACGTCTCTACATAGGCTATCTCCCTGTTAATTCAAGTAAAAGAGCGGTCATGGCTAGACGGTCTGTGTTGTTGCACTCGAAACAGGTGGACAGCAGGTAGAAGGGGAAGAAGTTTGCTCAGACAGCATAAGACTTGCTCATAGGTATGTTCCCACCAAGTAAATATGCATTTAGGGGGGCTCAGTTTGCAACTGGCCAATTTGAACATATTTTAAGATTCTGATCAGTCTGGCTTGGTTCACGTGTTTGCTCCTTTTCTCTGCCTCTAATTTAGCAGATGGCCAAAATGCAGGAAGTTCTGCAGTGGTGGTAGGGAAACTGGCATTATACTATGCTGCAACTTAAATCTACAATTAAGGCTATGTAAATAGTGCTCAAACACTGAAAGATATGGCTTAAAAAAGCAAAGTGAACTGATCTTTCATACTTGAGATACAAGGTGGTTCTGAATATTTGCAATTTAATCAGGGAAGCAGTAAAGAAAAAAAGGTGGGGCCAAACTTTCTCATGTTCATCCAAGAGAGGAACCATCTCATCAGATACCTGTAATAGTATACCTCAGGACATAAGCAGAAATTAAAGGGATTTGTTTCAGATAAATGCTCTTTCTTCCTTCCATCCCTACTGAAATCCATTCTGTGACTCTTGTCCTGAGGCCACCTCCACAATTTCCCTCCAGCTGGAGAAAGATCCCTTCTTACTTGGAGGAACTAATTCATCCAGAAAGCAAGGCACAATCTCTGTTTATTAATTATCACCTTAGCCACAGTCACACAGTCCAAATGCTCCTTTAGCATCTCCCTTCCTCCCTGACCACAATTCACCCTCCTATGCTGGTTTCCTCTGTCCCCAGACAACCTGCTTCTGCACGTCTGCAGCACGTGCAGGGCATTTGTCTCCAACAGGAGGAAAGCTGGCTTTCCTCCTTTAAATCCAGCCCCTGGGGACAGGCAACAGACTTTTTTTTTTTTAAATAAAACAACAACAAAACCCACAAGCATATGCTTGCGGATGATTCTAGTTTACATTCAACACTCAGTATTGCATGTTATTTACTGATGCTATGTAACGCCACATACCCATTACCTCCAAAATGAAAAAAAATAGCACGGTCACAGCTCATGGTGATACTTCCTGCATTCAGCTCTTTAAAAAGAAACTTATCATACCATATGGGAGTTTAATCGGAAGTTTGTCACTGAGGCTGCCCAAAGAGTGACTTTCCAAACAGTATTTCAACAGCACTGTTCTAGACAGTGTCTGAAGCAAGATTATAGCGTGTACCCAAGTTGTCAGCAAGTACTAAATCAGTCTGCCAGCATTTTTAAATGTATGACATTGTGCTCAGGTCCATCTCTCTTTCTGGAATTCCTAGTCAGAGGGAACAAAGCAATTCCCTCCTATCTAAATTCTAGGAGGACATCGGAGAATTGTGGGCCACTAAGAAAAAACATCCTCCTGATGGTAGCCTCTTGTTGATGCAGTCACAGGTTAACTCACCTCTTGAATATTGTAGAAAGTAAAAAATTGAGCTAAAAACTGCATTTCTAGGAAGATTCAAATGCTAACACATGAATATTAGCAGTGCTGGTGTCCACAGGGATTTTAAAGAGTGGTTTTGAAACAATCTGTGCATCCGTAAATACCACATTTTTCAACGAGCACAGGAAGTCTGCAAAGCTTTTTGTGCAAAAAGCAAGGTTAAAACTCATTAGAGCTCACATGAGGCATTTGATGGGCTTTACAAGCTGCCTTACTGTCTTAAAGTGAAAAATAACCGGTAGAAATTGGTTTATATTTTTAAGTGTCCCGGATTTTCCTTCTAGCCAGAAAATAAAATTGCCCCACACCAGACCTATATTCCCCTAGTAATTCTCCTCCCATTGTTTTAAAAGTATGAGTTTTGACAAGGGTTATAAAGATTGCCATTAAACTCTGCTCTTGAGGGCTGCAGTGGAGTGCTGGGGAGAAGGTAAAAATAGCGAGAATTTGGGCCATACTTGCCTCCATCTTAGAGGGCAGAAGGAATGATGATGATTTCCATCTTGAGATCAGGTTTCACACTGGGATCACTTAAACATGCTTTGTAACTAGTCCTGGTCACTGGGACCGCATCTCCCAACGGCTCCTCTGGACAGTATTTGGCTGGGATGGAGGAGGAAGGGAATTTTCCCCACTGCAATTCTCCCTGCTAAGGAGAGCCAGACTTGTGGATGTTTAAGGGATATGCATCCTCCCAAAGTTTTGTAAGGGACAGGCTGTTAGGGAGGGTGAATTTATTTCTAAAAAGTTAAACTGCTGGTGGATAGGTGCCGATCTAGGGGGTTTTAATGTTTCTTAATTAAACCAGGAAAATAAATAACTGCGTAACAAATAGTAAGCCTCAAGCTGCAGTTTATGAATAGTGAACATATCTAGTGCAAAAAAAAAAAATGATTTAAAATACTAAAAAAAAAAAATCAAGTGCAACATATTTTTAAGGTCTTAGATTATTGTTTCCTGTTAAGTGGAATTTACCACTTGGTTTTGAACTGCACTGCAGAGAAGAGGTGGTGCAGAGCGCAGCTGAAAGCTCCCAGCGCCCAGAGTGTTTGGGAGATCAAAGGAGCTGACTGGGGATGTTTTGTACTTCTGCAGTTTAGGCACCTCAAAATAAAAGCACGGTGGAGGAAATTCTGCTTTCTGCAGGTATATCAGTCTGACAGGCATCTGAAATAAAGCAGAGTAACTGGGAGTGTAAGGGAAGAAGATGCAACCAAGAAGAAGAGAAATGCAGACAGGGTTCTGGTGCTTGCTATTTTAAAATCTGACTCAACGCTCTCATGATCTCTTTGGTGAGGAGAGCTTAATGTACTGAGGCTCCAGGCAAAGTCACAACTGAAAATTTAAAGTAAATAGGATACAAACCAACTCAACAACATTCCTGCTGTGATTAAAAAAAAAATATATATATAAGGAATACAAACATGCCTGTGTATAAAGTATGCTATCTCTATAAACATGGGGAGAAAGACCCCAAAGACCAAGCCACACAAGGGACATTTTGCTGCAGCAAAATCCTAAAGTGGGGAGCATTGGGAAGGGCTCTAGTTAATTTTATTCTGGAATTCAAGGACTAATCTGTATGATGAATCGTATAACACCACAGGGTCTCATTACCACAGGATAACCCTATCCCCTATTGCTTATTATCGAATAAATAAGGGCAGTCAATCAATCCTCTGTTTATTTATGTAATTAATGCAAAACTCACAGGATTAGCACCACATTTTGGTAGATTTTATTACCTTGGGGAAGGATAAAAGTAACAACCCCTGTGAACTCAGTGATTAGTGCAGTTTTTGGAGAAAACTAAGACTCACAGAACCTTTTTGGCATTACAACCCGCTGATTGTTTAACACACCAGGTAAAAGGAGCAAAACTGAGCACAGCAAAACAGGATTCACGAACCAGATGGCTCTAAACAGAGCCACAGGAGCTGTAGAGCTCTGAAGTAGCACAGACCTGGCCAAACGGGAACATTGGGAAGGGCTGGAGGAATTGTTGGATTTTGGGATGCCCAGAATCCCAACAGGCACGCAGAGGCTGGAAGCAGTCCCAACGCTCCTACGGACATATTAGCAGGAGAAAAAACTACAATTTCCTAGTCCTCATACTGCCTAGACTCTTCTAACCTGACTGCAGAGAAGACCTCAACACCTGCCTCCTCCTCTCTCCTTCCAATCTCTTATTGCACAGCTCTTCCCATTATAGCAAAGTCATAGGTTGGCTCCCACCTAAAGAAATAATTTGCCAGGGAGGAAAAATTGTGAGATTAAAACCTGGGAACTAAAATTCCCAGTGTACGCACGCCCAGAATACATTTTCTGTTTTAATTTTAAGAGCTGTCAACAAAACCACAAAGGAAAAATAATGTATACAGAATGAAGTTAGAGAGAAGAAAACAATAAAAACATTATTGGTAAAGCAAAGCAAAACATTAATAAAACATTTACAGCTCCTCTGTAATTTTTTAGTTCTTTTATCTGGTTTGGCACATGAAAAAATCCTTGAATTTTAATTTGGAAACTGACTAATTTTTCCTATATTCAGTAGTGTCAGTACACAAACCTGTTTGTACAGTTTACATTGTCCTTTGTAAAACTTTAAATTTGTTTCAAGGGAACTGTGGATGTGATCTAAATAATTAAGCAAGAGAATTGTGTTAAATATTTAGAAAACATGTATTGACATTTTGATATTTTACTGTACTGCCCTATTAAAATTTATGGTAAGAAAGATTCTGTTAAGCTTCTGAGACACTAAGCACTAAATAATCCCATGGGGAGAGGAGAGGAGGGAATTTAAGTACTTCCTTGTAGCTGGGCTGTCTCCAGAATTTTCAAGTAAGCAATATTACAATCCCATTTTCATTCAAAATGGTTAACACTGATTGGATGCAATGAAAATCATTTTGTCTGAAAAACAGCCATCTACCCAGACTTCATGAGTCTGCAAATGCGAAGAATTTGACATAGATACAGCAGCAACTGCTGTTCTGTCTAAATGTTCTATCTCTTTACTTCTAGACTTGGGTAGAAATTAAGAGCTGTACAACTTGGATTCATCCTATACAGGCTCAGACGTTGCTTCACCTGAAGCACATGGATACGAAGAGGGGAAAAAAAAGTCAGGATAGCTGAAAAGTGAGGGGGGGCAGGTCCAAGAAAGGGGAAGCTCAGTACTATTTCATGGAAGTAGTAGTAAAGAAAGAGGAAACCTCCAAAGTTACTTATGGCAGAGAAGTGAGCTCTTATTTACCCAGGTAACTGTTCCATTAATCACAATTACCATCACCAGTCAGACGAAGACAAAAAATAAATTAATTAATTGAAAAAAAAAAAAAGGGGGGGGGGGTCACTTCTGGCCTCTGCAGATTAACTGTGGAAGCACAGCAGACACTTGTCCTAAGTTTTCTGATTTATTTTAGACACAGAATCTTTCAAATATCTAATATAAAGTAACCCAAAGCCAGAGCAATCACTACCAGTGTAACTCTACCATCAAAAGCAGTCAGATGGTGGGGCCTCAATGACAGCCTGAGAATTCTGAAATTATTTCTTAAAAGTTAATGTTCATACTGCTTCTTTGACAATTTTCCCTTTGGCTAGCAATAGAACTGACTCCTTTTCTTAATTACTTTTGTGACTCATTTGCCAAAAAACCATTGCAAGAGATGCTGCTTCGAGATGACAAGCATCTCGAGATGCCTGAAAATGTGTATTGCAACACTGACAAGTGAGATTAAACAAAAGGTTGTGTCAAACAGTACTAAACAGATTTGGGAGGGTCACTCCTTGACTTTCAGTTTCTGACATTTTGTCCCAAATTGCTCCGTTTTTTCTTGTTTGCACTCTGCTGTCACTAGAACGTTATGAAATGTGTCTTTCTTTTTGACTACAGCTATTTTATTTCATTATTTCCCATTCCGCAGCTATCTCAACCACATTGCCTGTACCATAGTTCCTATACAGCATCCACCTAAATTCCAGGCATCACAAGATCACTTATAATTTTATATAACAGAGTCAATTCAATGACAGAGTAAGAAGGGACAATTCAGATTCACCAGCATTTGCAGACCAGAATGTCCATTTCATATCTGTATTGGGTAAACCTTGGCTTCTAACTCACCCTCAAACCTGTCTGAATCACGCTATTTTAAATCAGTAAGTAAAATCTAATATAAAATTTTCAGAATTTAATGCACATTAACTGTCATTATCCATAAGCCACACGACAGCGTTTATGTTCCCAAATTAGCAACTGTGCAGGCACTTTCAAAACAACAGCAATACAGATGTCAGAGGGACACCTCCGTGCCCCAAAAAGCAGAGGTCTGTGATTTCAGGCACTGCACAGTCAGAGGAGTTGACAGTTCTTTTCATGAAGGGCTTAAAATTAAAGACAAAATTCAAATATAAAGAGCACTGAATGAATGAGGGTTGCTTGGATATTAGGTTGCTTAAGTACACACAGATAGACACTGTACCAGCAAAACAGTGCTCTTGCAGATATTGCCATGAAAATGTTGCTCATTCACATAACCTTGATTTTTCTGGAAGCGTTAATCATTTGAAACTCAGTCACAAAAGTACTAGAGGAATACAGAAGCAGAAGTGACAGAAGGTTAGCAATTTTTTTTGTTTTGTTTATTTCAGCACATGTGCTAAAGGTTATTTTGCTGTATTTTCTCACCTGCAAGAACAAATATCTAAAAGAACATGAGAAAGAGAGGTCTTAGGGAAGTTATAACTAAAATCACATGGTGAGGGGTGTAGGGAGCTTTGTGGAGATGAGACAAACTCCAAAGGTAGATAAGGCTTAAATTTTAGGATTCCATCAAAACAGTTAAATACTTTTTTATAGGCACATGGAAAAATTAGTAGTCTCTGTTTCTACAGAATAAGATTAAACAAAACAGCTCTTTAGACTTTTTTTTTTTTTTAAATACATGTGTTCTGTCCTCATGCCTGCAGCCCAGGTTTAAGAAGGCTGCAGTTCCTCTTTGAAGCTGATGTTTCCCCAAGAGCAAGCTGAGCTGTGCTGCCCTGCTGGGCCCCCAAAGCCACCCTCACGTGCTCATTTCACCCATCTTCAAAGCCCACGTGAAGAGACGTTAGGTGCAGGATCCAGTCCAGCTTCAGCATCCACGTGAGGGTGTCAGAGCTGTTGGAGGGGAGTAACTGAGCACAAGCTCTCACAGCAGACCATCCAGAAACATTTTTCATTAGCAGATGAGCCTTATCCATCTCTAGAGCCTCAGTCTCATCTCTACAGAGCTCCCCACACCCCTCACAATGAGATTTTAGCTTCAACTGCCCTACCTTCCCTCTTTCTCCAGCTTCTACAACAGTCTTTTTCCCCTAGAGAGTCCTTGTGCAGGGCCACCTCCCTGTGCCACCTCACACAACTACAAAACCCACCTGAGATCAAGGTCTGCTACCCGAGCCAAGAAAACACTAGTTTTTTTCCTCAGCACAACCTAGAAAACCAGAAAGTCTCATGTTTTAAACACTAGTCTCATCTTTTCTCTTAGTTATACTGATTCTATAGATAAGCATATACATGGGCATTTATTGCACAGAGAAAGGAAACTCCAAAAAAAAAACTGTGCCAAAGGTAACAGCTCCAGGCATGTACCATTATACGCATAACACTAGAACATGCTTCTGGACATATTGACGTTCCCTTCACAATACAATTCACATCAAATAAAAAATCCCCTCATACACTCCTGTATCCTCTGCACATCAGTCCTCTGCACAGCAGCTCCCCTTCCCAGCTCACTCCCATACAAGTTCCACGCTACAGCATTGCATCTCAACAACCCAAATCCCAAAATGGGCAATAGCAGGTAGGAGGAAGAAAAAGCACTTTAAGAAACCACAAAAAAACTTAAGACTCTACAGCCTTTAATCATCACCAAGTCCCTGTGCATACACCAGCATGAGCAATACCCCCAAACTGCTGCACCATTAATTCCTACTCTCACACCTACCTGCCTTACCATTAAATACCACAGCACACAGTGTTAGACTACATTATCTCATTAAGAAAAATGGGCTTCTCTTACATTTATGACAATTCCTGTGATAACTGAAGAGCAGCTAAGTGCTGCTGCCCGGCTGGCTGAAGCAAAGCGGCTGGGTCTATTTACACTGCTAATGAGCCTGAGATCCTGCCTCCGCTTTGCCTCTGATAAAAGTTTCAAAAAACAGTCATTCTCACAGGTTTATTCAATGCCTGCTAATTAGCTAACCCAGTGCAATTAATCTTAGAATTAGAAACCAGTTGAGTGTTCATTGCTGTTTAATCAGATTATTAATAATACAAGCAGTCTTTTAATTATTCTTCCACAGTAGTCCTCCCTTTATACAAACATGTTTTGACTTTCAAAACACACTTATTAGGACCAAGTTATTTTCCCCCAAAGTAAAGTTTAAGTAACCCTGTCAATTGCCTGCTCTGCCTAGTGACATATCTCAAATCAAATCCTGCTGGATGCTCCTAAAATGTTCTGTATCTCCTGCAGACACTTTCAGATTCACTGAAGTTTTTCTTTTTGAAAATTAAGTTCTGGTGTGAGATGCCATTACTTAACGGTATGAGCAAAAACACTCAGGCTTTCTATCCAGATTCAAATGTCTTAATGCCCCAGGGGAGAACACAGAACATAGCAAACGTGCATCATCTGAATGAACTGCACTGCATAAAAAATAAAACGCAATTAGAAAAAAAAATCACTTTCTGTGGAAATGATCCACCAAAATATACACAGCAGTGGAAGCAGCATTTGGCCTGAATAAGGGCTTTTCCCTGAGGATGTGACACCAGTTGGATTAAATCTCCTTCACCTTTGCTGCAGTCAGAGGGCGGACGCGGGGCACAAGGCGATCCCACGGGCAGGAACCGCTCCACACAGCCCACAGGGGGTGTCCTGCATCCCACCCCAGGCTCTGCAGTGCCCTGAGCCTGTGTCCTGATGACTGACAAACACTCATAAAACAGCTTACATAAACCTGAATTAATTAGCTCTGCATAAAACATAGAGATCATTTGCACCTTGCTGCCTCTTCGACCAAATGCAGCAAGTTATTAATGGCCATACGCAGCAGCGTTTACTGCATGAAACTTGCTTCCAGAGCTCTCATCCCAAAGAGTTTTTCCTCCATACTGTTTAAATATAGATGAGTGGTTTTTCAAAAACGGTAGAATTATTCAGTTCTTTGTTATTGATAAAATACTCACAAAGGTCGCAGATGCAGCACTTTATAGATGATAAATACTCCCAAAAGGAAAATCCACTGACAAAAAAATACTGTGACCTTTTATCCATTGCAAAATGATTTCCTAGGCAGTAACAGCCTCATTTTGCTTCCTTTTTTTTCCCCCCTCCCAGGAACTTCAAGGATGTCTTTTATTAGTCATTGCAGGAAAAAAAAAACCTCAGCAACACAGCTAGGAATATTCAGCAAGAGTCTTAAGATAATTCTCATAACAGAAAAGAAAGCAAAGCACTATTCACGAAGAAAGTAAGTGAAATAAGGATGTCCTTCACAAGATTATTGCTTTACTAATTATACCACTGACGTTCTTATATTCTTTACTGTGTAGCCAAGATGTGCACCTATTCCAACTGTTTTTCTGTACTCGCATTCATGCGTTAATGTTCATACATTCATCCACATGCACCTAAAGAAAACATATGCAGCTACATATTATTTGCATAGAAAAAGAAGAAAGTAATATTAAAATATTATTTTTAAGCCAAACTCAGAGCTTTTAAGGCCCTAAAAGCAGGTTTTCAACTGCTGTAATTTGACAACGGGTAAAGACACTGCAGATGAGTGCTGACGCTGCTGGTTTGTTACTCCATACCATCAAGTGTACTGTATACATGTACTGTACGTATTATTTTATAATAAAAACTCAGACATGCTCAGGAGTGCTTTACAATGTTAACAATACCATATTTTGAATCAGACAAGTATCATTCATAGCCTTAAATCTGACCACAAATGCTTTGAGCAGACAAGGAAAATATTTTTTATACTCATCAAGAAACCAACAAAGTTACTTAAATTTGTTTTTCTATAGATAACAAGACTACAGTGCTATGGTCTAGCATTTTAAGCCACTGCTTCCCAGTATGAAACCCGGATATGTCATTAATAAAGACCTAACCCAAAGCCCAGGAAGGGTTATTGCTGTGGAAGAGCAGAAGCCCAGGCAGGTGACAGCTCCGTGACCAAACCCTGCCCAGAGTTGGGATGCACTACTCACACCATACACACTGAGGCAAGGAGAGTTGATTTGGAAGTACTAGCTCTCTTACAGATTCATTCCTGTCAACATGACAATCAACTGTCAAGTGCTTCCTAACTAGCATCAGAAGGATTCAATGGACTTGCCTAGATTTTCCCATGAAAGGTTTACCCTGATATTGTGCCCGAGTGTTAGGCAAAGCCCAAAGACTTTTTCCCCCCAAGATAACATGCACGTGTAAAATTTCCACCAGTTTCCATCTCTCTCTCTGACAATGAATGAGCGTTCAGCTCTGCTTTCTCTCTTTGCATCCTACACAACATGTGGGGTTGTATTTTTTGGACTGGTTTGAGCCCTAAGAGACATCACTGTTTATGAACACCAAGGTGAACAGGAGCCAGCAGTATCCCTAGAGGCATTAGGTTTTGAGACAGGGCTACTCTGAATGCAGTGATTTTTGCTTACTGCATTACAGTGGAAACATCTTTTAATGCATATCCTTTGGGTCCTATATTCCTGTAACAGCTTTATGTCTTTAACAAAATTAAGTGCTCAGTCTTACTAAGCAATCACATACAAATTAAGATGACCTAATAATCATTATTTTTGACTGACTGGCAAGGGTTATATGGCTGATTTATTCATTATTAGTTACAGTTTCCGTAGGTCTTCACTCTAAATTCTGGTTCCGCACAGTCATTTGCGATATAAATACCTTACTTAAACGGACTCAGACTCTCCTACCAAACCCTTTACTTACACACGTCAATCACTTGCATTTCTTTGCTGACTGTAACAGGCCAATGTACTCGAGCCAAGGCTACCTACACGGATAAGAGAATGCAGATCCAGACTTTCTTTTTCATGTTTTATTTATGCAGACTTGTGGTTATTTGATGTTTAAAGCATTGTTGAGACATTTCGTTATAGCTATTCAATTTATAATCCATTTATATAAAGGATGGTGTTACAACATCCTATTATTCCAGGAAGAGCTTCTGGGCTACTGGGATCACTGTCACTGAAAGCAATGGATTATTTGGCTTCTCCATGTGTGAATTCCCTCCCTGTCAGTGCTCAAGTTCACTTGGAAGACATTTGTGGATTCTTCAAGCTTCACTTTTAATTCTCCACTTGAAGAACAGCAGTACAAAGCATCCACAACAAAACCTGGCAAGAAACTTGTAAATTGAACCTTAGAGAGATACAGGTCTGTAGAGAGCAGAAATAAACAAGGCAGCTGGCTATGGCAGGGAAGTTCTTTAACTCTAATTTCTCATCTGAGTTCATCCCAGATGGCTATAATTAGATTCTTCTAGAGAGACTGTGGTGCAATATATATTGGCGTAACCCCATAAAAATGAGAAGACCCTAAATATCAGGACAGAGATACAATACATCTGTCAAGGAGAAAATATGCTTGGACACAGTATGGGCAGGAGCTGCTGGAGGGCTCCCCAGTCCCAAAATGCCTGCCCAGGAAGGGAGTCAGGGCCGTTCATTGCATGACTGCACCACGAACAAAAGCTCCTGGGGGAACTGGCACAGCTTGGTTTTGCCACCCACTCATGCCATCTCCAGGCTAGGGTTAGAAATATAGCAGCTCTGGGCACTCCCCTCTAAGATTGATGTGCCTTAGCTGTCTTGCTGCACTAATGTCTGGTCTGCTGAGATTATGTGAGGATAGAAATCCCTTCTTCTTATCTGCAAAACCATCTCAAGGTAAGATGATCAGATAGCAGCACATGTGTGACCCTAGAAATCCTAACCTATTTGGGGTGAGGTGGTATCTCACAACATCCTGCCTTCCTCAGCAGTCACTAGGTGGAGGACCAATGGGGAAAGTACTACAATAACACAGAGATGATGCCACTTATGCAGCAGTGTATTTGTTATGATGGAGGAGACCACATTCTCAATGGAGTCTGAACTCTCAGTGAGAGTCAGCCCAGAGTTACACTTCCACTTTTGATACCTACACCCAGGGCTGCAGCAGGGGGATAGAGTACCTGGGTCTGCTCCAGAGGGAGTGAAGGAGGCAAAAAGTGAGGTATGAACGCTTCCAGGACAGCTAAGAGCAATGCTGATGAAGCTCCTTTTCAGGGAGAATTTCTTGTCAGAAGTGCCGAGCCATAGCTCAGTATTTAATGCTCGCCTGCAGGGTCCCTGCAGCAGGTAGTACCCAACCAGCACCCTCGGGGCAGCGGTGGGGAGGGCAGAGGGGAGCAAGGCTGTGAGGAAGAGCTAAGTCCAAGTTGCTCCAAATTTGCTAATAGTTTCAATAATACATCATAGCCACAAGTAAAGCATGGCAGAAACTCAATAAAACTGAAGGGGTTTGCACAGCTTCAGTTTACCTGATTCACTTCTCTGCATAACAAATTTCTGGATCCGACCTCACAGTGGTAGATGATATTACCCCCAAACACCTCTGAACACCCATCCACACCTACCGCTGAAATGAGGAGTGAAGTTATGAAGTTACCACTTTTTCCAAAGTACCAAGATCAGGAAACCTGCAGACGTTTGCAAGCTGAAGGTGCTTGAGCTGAAAAGATGAAGAGGGGGGAGGGCATGCTCATTCTACTCTGCAAATTATTCGGAGGCTCATCATTATCACTACCTGCAAAAGATGATCCTACTGCCAACAGCAAGTGGTCTGTGTGCAAATACTCCATCCTCCCATCACAACCAGGAAGCCAAACATTTGGAGTCCTTTGCCAGGGAAGCAGTCATAATAGGCACGATCATAACAAGTTATATTATAATTGGAAGCCATGGTACAATAACCTTAGATGAGTGATCAGTGCTTTCAAAAATGGCCAAGGAAAGGAAATACATCTATCTCCATATACTTTATTGAAGTCTGATTCAAAGAGCAATGTTGGTGATTTAACATAAATGTAACACATTTTTATAATCCTTATCAAATGTTCAGTCACTAGATCAGCATAAAGCACAGCTTATTAAAATGGATAAGAAGGGGATTATGTGATTCATATTGTCAAGAAAGGAAATGTATTTAAAATACAGGGATTCTTTAATCTGTTGCTCAGAAGGCACTGCACACATTGCCAGCAGAACAATGTGTGTGCATCCAACTTTTAATCACACAGGTCCTGACAAAGGGAATAGTAAAATGATTCTTCCTAGCACACAAGGTAAGCTTTTAACAATATAATCCTGATTGCATGTCAAACTTTGATGATTTTGGTTTGGTGGCTGACATAAGTATTTAACTACGCTTTGCAACTTATAACAACAAGGCTAAGATTTCAAAGAGTCTAAATGCTCGTTCTAAAATTTTGCATATCTACTTGGTGCATATCTAGTGTTTTCTAACAAAGAGTTTTATGTGCTGATCTGCGACTTGCATGCAAATTGAACACAAAGCTTATTTGAGCACTCATGACTAAAGGCTACTTTCAATTTTTCAATGAAAATGGCTCCCAAATAGAGACATCTCTGAAGAAAGCAGCCAAATATTAACTGAGACCTTATTAACAAAGCTTACAATGAAATATTTTCAGTTCACAGTTAATAGTATTGAATAGACATCATGAAAAACATCACAGCCTCAAAAATATTACTCAAAGGTTAGCTTTATTCAGCTGTGGTATCTGTAAAAATATAGGCACAGTGAGACACTTCGTTATGGAGCATTCTTCTTATCAGCATGAAAATTAGTGTTGTATCAGATACACATGTGATAGACATCTAACACCCCCTGCCAGGTGTTCAGCATGGGAGGTGATCATGCTGTCACCATCATAATGATCTTAAGGGGAACTGTACACAGTAAACAATTTCTCTTGAAAAAAAAAAGAAACATTCTGCAAAAATGTAAAGGAGGAGAAGGATTCTCATCCTGGAAGGAGTTGAACCTACATTGCCAAACTTCTCACCTGATGAGGCAGTGATGAAGTCTCTGGACAGTCAGATGCATGTACAGTATTAAAACCTTCTCTCCAAAGAAGCTTATAAAAAGTTGACCAGATTCTCACCATAGACTTTCTCAAAGGCTTTGTTCAATAAAGGTTTTCTTGTTAATATTGTCACAAATTGACTCAGTCTATGAACTGCCAGTCTCTCGTTAGAGGTACCAAAACTTATATAGTTTATTTCTTTTGCAGAAAGAAAACTCAGCTTATACAAAATTCCTTACCATTTGTAACTTAGGTGCTTGTTACATACTAATAATTTATCAATGACAAACTTGCTTCCCAAATCTCTTCTAACAAGTGAGGTAAATTTACTTTACAATTGTGATGAGTTAGTAATGTACTCTGTATGTATGCACTGATAAGCAGTTTAAATGCTTAGTGATACACGTGTATATAGGGGAAACAGCTTTACCATGAACCTATACACTCAAGCTCAGAGAAGACAGACCTGAAGAACATTATCGCTTTTAGGTTTCTCCAAAAACCCAGTACGTAAACTCTGAAGACAATGTACCTGGATTTACATAGGCCTGAAGAAGTCAACAAGAAATGTGGATACCTGAACATTTCAATATTGACTGCGGCCAGATACAGGGTAAACTGGTATCATGCAGCTTGACTGCTTGTTCTAAGACAAATTTTCTCTGTAAGTTGTCTTCTGCATGTAGGAATCTTTCTGGTGACTCACTGCAGCCATTAATCATTGCATGGCAGAACAGAACTGCAGGTCAGAACTTAAATCGATTTGAAGCAATTACTGACACTACCAGAGGATCCTACAGAACAACTCAGTCAATAGTAAAACTGCCTTTTCAGACCCAGGGAGGAGACAGGTGTAACGAGTACATAGGTGCAAGATATGTAAGATGAAAGTTTTGATGATATCAGGCAGCTTCCCTTGAACATTTTTCCTACAGAACAACATGGACTTGGCTTCTCATGCATATAACTGATTTATTTCTGGTTATACAAACACACATGTACATACATACTGAGAGTATGTACATACATACCATACATTAGAATAATCAGACTTATTTTGGCTGTATCTTGACAGCTAACAGTTTCTACAGTCTGAAAATAATAAAAACTGGTTTATATGATAAAAAAATTTAATGGGTAAGACAACCTACCAACCAAAAACAGAATTCAGAGCCTGATCTGAGGAGCAGTTCTGGTTCTTCCTATACTCAGCACTGAGTTTTGACTTGGAAGCATGTTTGAAGAGAAGTTTGTATTTTCCACTTGGTATTTTGGGACAGCATTACCAAAGCCAGAAGTGAGAATGGAAAAAAGCTGAGGACACCACAGTAAAGAAAATAAGAGAACCTGAAGAGATTTTTGCGCAGGGAGAGTATTGCTACCTGAACATGCCAATGCTTTCACACTGGGTCTGAAAATGATCTTGTGTCTTCAGCAGTTACATTTGCACTTAAATACTGTTTAATCACAGGATCTGTCTTATGACTGGGAGAAAATTAAAAGAGTGCTTTCAATTCACATCATTCAGGCAGGAATTAAAAAGTAAAGACAATAATAATGAGTCCTAACAAAATTATACCTTCCTTAAAGTGAGGTTATAGCAACATATTATCATTAGATGGTTTCAATTTTTTATTGCACCCAGAAAATCAGAAAAATGCAGCACAAGTACTGAACCTTTCTCAGGAAGAAATTTATGTCAATGGAAGTACTTAAGCTATTATCAGACACAGAAGCCTCACAGTGCTGCTCTGCACAAATCCAAGAGCAGAACAAATACAAGCAAGGCACTAGGTGTAGGTCTGTTGGAGTACTTAGCTTCACACCTGCCACCATAAGTTTACATAAACTTACAGGGAATCTATTTTTTTTCAGATAGTAAAGCCCAACAGAAATACAAATACCTGGAACAAATTTAACTGACACTTGTCTGACATGGCTGACACTTCTGACCAGACAAGAGATCTGTAATAGTTTTAATGTACTTTGACCTTTCAGTATCCTAGGGCTGATGGAGCACGGGTCCAAATATAAATTCAAGTCTTACTCACAAGTCTTAGGCACACTACAATTTGAACTGTAATAACTATTTCATCTTCTTTCTTTAGCATTAAAGTCAGTTTTTGTTAAGTATACTTTTAACTCTTCCCAGCAAGATACACTTCCATGACATAAATCACTGTAGGTTAAAAAACCAAATGAAACAGCTACATTTCACAGTCTCTACAGTAAAATCACTGCTTTTGGAACATTTTACAGTTTTTTGCATGCTACTCACCTGGAGTTAGTTCTACTTTTGCCCTGTTTCTTGCACAAAAGCAGCCAACACAAGGAATGCTGAACCAGCCAAACCTGTCTTCAATTACATCAGTTTTGCCATTTAATCTTCAAGAGACTTCTCCAGGTGAAACATTAGACACCATTTTTACTTATACCAATAAAATAAATTATTGCAGGGCTATTTTATTCTTAAATATTGATTTTAAAAAGGGAATGCATGAGTTCCTTGATAAGCAGACTAGAACATCAATCATGCAATTTGCTCTGACATTGAGTGAGATACAAATATTTGAAGGATGAAAAAAGTGGGGATTTCTGAAGGTGGTAACTTGTTGATTAACACCAGTGATATCACAGTGTATGAGTGAAACAGTGGCCAACCTACCTCAAATCAGTGCTGTTTTCATTGCAAGCCAAAAAGTGATGGTCACCAGTGACCAAAGCAGTACACAAGGTCCTAAGCAGGATTCCATTAACTGAATCACTTCAGTGTTTACATAAAACATGATAGCAATTTTAAAACATTATTTTAAATTGAAAATACATATTATGATAAAGCTGGAACATTCTAATGTTTCAAAAGAGGCTTTGAAAACAATTTTGAGTAAAAACAGATCCAAAATAGATAGCAGTAAATCTTGAGTTTCCAAGAGTCGATACTCTTTTGAAGAATCAGCACACAGTTCTTAGAGTAGGTCCTCTGTAACCTTGCTATAAATTTGATTTTGTATATTTTATTCATTTTAAGAGGCAGTATTAACCACATAATTATTGTTGTAATTCATTCCTTATGTTGCTATGGATTAAACAGTAACTTATCTGCAGTAATTATGCAATAGGCTGTAACTAACTGAAATATGAATACTACCAGTTTGTCCCACTGTGTTTCAGTTCTGCTACATAATTGTTAATGTTCACAACAGTGCAGTAATTGAATTACAGAACATTAGCCACATGATTATTATAATCATAAACTGCTATCAAATGGAAGACTGAAATAAGGCTCCAAACACTGAAGTTACAAAGTTCATACTGAACTACCCCGCTTTTTAGAGAGACTTGTTTAATCCTTGCTGCTGTCCCGACTTTTCACCTGGCACATAACCAATTGCGTACAAACTGTTCCTTTGTTCATATGCTCTGCTTGATTTTAATGCAACCAACACAGGTAGCTAAGTTGACCAAGTTCGCAATCTTGGCAAAAATGTTAAGACACTTATTTTAATTAGACTACCTTCTTAAGAAACTGAGCAGATGTCATTTGGGTTGTCAAACTGCAGACTTCCTCACAGACCTAGTGGGATTCATGTGATCCAAGGTCAGCTGTCAGTACGTTTTGAGCCCAATTTTGGCAGATGTACAGTTTCCATCATGAAGAGAATAAGGCATTACCAGGGAAGAATTCCTCACATTCAAAGGAAGGTGTTTGAGATCCTGCAAGCAGATTCTCCTTGGAAGTGTTTCTGGTGCGTGATTTTAATTAAATCCCCATCTTCCTGACCACTGAATCAAGGTGGAGAGAAGTCTCTTGAAGCAGGACTCACTTCTTCACGGGAGACCTGTAGTGAAGATTTTCTCAGTGAAATTAAGTGTTCATCGCCTTTATTAGGCCATGCATTCATCCTTAGCTTCCCTTACTGCGATACACAGAAGTCTTAGCTGCTTTTTTTTCCCCATCGTATCAGTGTACAAAGGTAGTTATCTTCTATAGCTTCCTACATTTGCTGCAATTCAAACAAGGTCACCAAGGCCAAAGAGACTGTCAGCTCGGCTTCTGAGGGCATCCTGGTTTCATCTCAAGTGCTGATTTTGATTTTGTCACATTTTCTAACCAGGAAGATTCTGTCACTGAGGTTCACAACTTAAATGTGAAATTATTCTTATTAGTCATTTGTTGCATGTTCTCTTTGTTTTGTGTGGGTTTCTTTTGTTTGTTTGTTTGTTTAAAGGTGGTCTAAATATCATGCAGCGGAAGATCATGACTGAGAGGATGGAGATAGTGTCTAAAAGGCTTCTACAGTGATTTATCCAGAATCTTTGCACTAACCAGAAAGAGATTTCAAGTCTAGACAGGCACATGCAAAGGCCATGCAATATCAGTCTGGAAAGAGCAAATGTGTAGCCTACTGGGGCTTTCTCCATTTGGCACCTCCACGTTGTACTTCCACCTCTACACACCTTTTGTGAGCTCTTAACATGTGAAGCTGCAGATCATTTGTGGTGAACAAAGCCCTAACAGATTACTTATTGTTAATTAAATAATCTGATTCTGTCCACTGAATCTAATGCATTAAAGTATTTAATGTTTGTTTGGTAAACTGCTTTGCTAAATGCTCCTTTGACTTTTATTGGTAATAAACATTAAGCATTTATGGTCTGTGAAAGCAGTTTCACATCTAGCTTATGCTGTTACTATTTACAGTTTGTTAATGAAACACTATTAACTTGCTTCAAACTGCAAGTTGTTTTTGTTCTACTCCTTAACTTTTATTATATAGAGTATATAGAATAAGTCAATGAAAATCACATAGGCTGTAAGCAACAACAGCACTTGTTACAAAAAACTTGCGCTGTCAATTCAAAACACATTTTCAACTATATAAAGCTCCTACTAGTATTTTCTACTTTGATTCCTGCTTATTACAAGCACACATTGCATTCAATTGCACTTGCCCACTCCCAGCCTGTGCTTCCCATGAAGAGGGGAAACCACTCCCACGAGTTCCTGGAAAAATGGCATTTGAGATGCAAATCTGGGAAGCCTAGCTCAGTCTGAATTAAAAACTTTTCTGTGTGAGATAATGGCTACAGCTCTCTGACATTAGTAGCTAAAAATGTGCACACTTAAGAAACAGAGTTTTCCCACGCCAAAAATTATGCATGTACTACTTTCTTTAAAATACCTCAGTAGAACTCTTGACATGCTCTTGAAATTTAGGAAAAACTGCCTGTGCGTGCAAGCCATTTGTGTTGCCACACAAAGCAGGAGATGCATTTAATCTGTCAGGGGTATAAAATATAGTTTTCTGCCACTGTATTTTTGTCCTGTCTATCCTGCACAGCAGCAAACAACCTGAGTCTGACCCCCTGCTAGAAGGGGAAGGTTGTGTTCTGTATCTAGGGAAAGAAAAAACACAGACATGGAGCTTCACAAGGTAGCTGCTCTGCTTTCGCATCTGCATGAAAGGAGCTTTCTTTGAATGTTAGACATGCATCACAACCCTTCTTACTGAATATAACTTCTAATCATCCCTTCTGTTCGCCTGCTTGTCCAGAGTTCACAGGAAGGAGCATGCTGCCCAGACATTTGTGTATTTACCTCATAACATGGATTTTTGAGGTAAAAAGAGTGGGCTGGTTTGGTTGTTCTGATACATCTGCTTCCTGTAAAAATAACATCATTGTGACGGTGCCGTTCTACCTAATGTAAGTAGTAATAGGGTAATTCATTATTCTCCTTCAGAGGTACCCAATTTGCGATAAGAAAATCATGAAATAAAAATCATGAAATAAATGGGATGGCAACAGTTCCAGCTGTTGTGTGCTTAAGAATGACAGAACATCTATCAAGCAATGACTAATTCGCAGTTTTGGAAGAGCTGACATGTAAAGCAGGCCCCAGCTAGCTGCAGGGCAGGGACTGGCTAGCGAGGTGCCTGTAGGCCTCAGGCAGGGCCCAGGCCCAGCTCAGGCTCAGGCCAGCACCACCACTGAGGCCAGCAGACACCAGCACTGGGCAGGTGTGAGCCCTCCACTCCTACCAGGTATTTAGAAACTTGCAAGTGTTTGGTCTGTCTCTTAAAATTCCTCTCCCATAGGACAAAACCAGCCCCTGGGGCAGCTGAGGAAGCTGATGACAAACCGAGCAGGCAAGGCAATGAGCAGCTCCAAGGTTATGCCCGTGTCCAAGTTAACTCCCTGCACTAAAGGAACAATGGGACAGACCCAACAGAGGGGCACAGACCTAAATTAAATAGGGAGCAGCATCTTTGGGCTGCCTGGTAGGTGGCTTCACTGACATTTTAAAGCCTCCAAATCCATATCACCACTGGGCCCATTCCAAGGGTGAGCTGCAGGATATTCCCTGGGGCTGAGCGACTGCATGGTGGTTTTATTTTTAAGTCCTTCTTGTTTAATATTGATTATGGTAGAGCGCTGTAAGGTTAACAGCATGAAAGTGTGATTAACATAGTGGTGGGATACATTTTATCTTTGCAAAATAAACATTTGTATGTGAAAGTTTTAATCATCATCTATACTACTATGATGAGTAAGTGTTAAGCACAATGTTGAAAAATTTTGATTTTTGACTCAAGCCATACAATCACAAAAAACACAATCCTACCCTACCCCACCACCAAAATCCAGGCAGGGGTAAGCTAAGAGATGGCTAGAAGAAGTTAATCTATTCTTAACCTTGCTTCATAAGTGACAGCAAAATTAAATGGAAGCAATCATGAATCATAGGAGGATCAGAGCTGGTTAACTAATTGGCCTATTTTCTGTACTGTCAGAATCCTCTTGAGCAATTTTCCTCAATTATAACTGCAAATCAGCATGTTATTTCCTCCTTGCAAACTACCCATTGCTTAAGGACTAACTAGGTGTCCCAGGATATTTCGTGATCTATTGCTGGAGACCAATTCCCACTGTTAAATAATTACAGGAAGTTCAGAGTCATATGTTGGAAGAAAAAAATCTATTTTACCTATCAAGATAAGGCAAGTGAAAGCCTTAATTATAGCGAATAAACCTGATTTTTAATAGTAGGCTTTCCTAATACTTGGGGACTTTTGATCAAAGCTAGGGACAGCCTTAACAGAATATACTCAGCACTTCCTCTTCAGATATTGATTTCCCTTCAGTGTGAAGACTATAATACTAAAACTTTGTCAACTAGAGAGTCCACTTGAAAAAAGGACCACAGTTATTCATTGCTATTGTTCAGGGGCATCAAAGATATGATTAAACTTGCATGCAATTAGAGCAATCAAAGTAAAGGCAGTTGCTTCTCTGCTGCATCTCTGGCTGCTTACTAATTGCACAATTTACATTTCACCTGTTACTTTTATTTTCAAGATGCATTATGATGTCTATTTAGTTAACACCAAACTTCCCTCACATGAAATAACACTGAAAGGATGGAACATCATCTTTTCCAAAGGACAAATAACACCTTAGAGAGACCTGTGGGAAAAAAGCAAGGTGACAGAACAATTGACACTTCTAAATGATATTTAGATTTCCTCATTTGATGCAGACAACAAGAATGCATAAACAAAACTGATCTGGTATAAAACGGAGAAAAAGTAAGAAATTACTTTGTTTACTCACTTCAGAGCAGCGCTACGTGGGATGACAAAGTGTGTAGGCTTTTCAGGTGACAGGATGGACGAATCATTGTAGTCCGTTGGGACCATGAGGAACACAGCCTTTGCTTTTTGTTTGTTGGTTTTTCAAAGTCTTTCCCACTGTTAGCAGTATGCCTGCTTAGGGGCTGAGCTGGATTTGCTTTCAGAGCATACCTTCCAGCTCATTAGTAACTACAGGCTCATTTTCGCTGGTGACACCTGTGAGGGGTCTTTGCCCATCTTTCACAAATACTTGACATTAGAGAAGAATTATTTTCCTGTAGATAGTACACAAACGTCCTTCTTTGCTGCTTGAACTAAGTTTGTGTTTTCAGCATCACAGGTATAGTTTTAAAACCCATCCTGTATCACAAAAAAAAAAATAGTTTGATATTGGAAATGCTTTCATCTCAGGTAGTCAAGAACTAAAAAAAATTCAGAAAGTATTTGTGAAACAGCTAAAAACCTTTACTTCATCAGTCATTTAAACTTTTCCAAACACTGCTGTCACTGTAGAGACTATTTTAAAGGTAGGCAGATAGCTGTAGACTAGAAGAAACTAGGTTTATTGGAAGATCATAAAGGAATACTAGAGATTAAGGCTTCTTAGCATCAGTGACTACAGTTGCTCATACCACCCAGCATTTTGGGTTGTCACACAGCAATTAGGACGGTCTACCCAACAGGCTCTGTCATGAAATAGTCTGGAAATTGCTAAACAACAAGCAGTATCTCCACAAAGATTTTCTGAAGTTTTGCTAAAAAATGGTACAAGTGCTGGATGATTATTTAATATTCTGTTTAAATAAGAGTTTGTATAGAGAGATTTAGGGAGTCTTTGTATGTAGTACAAAGATTCTACTCTGCAGATTATTTGAAGTTGTACTTCAAAAATCTCCAGTAGTTTCTACAAGTCATAGAAATATTGACCACATTTCTCAGTACTGCATTGCTTCTCTCTAACAGCATCTACAGCATCTGAAGGAGGCTAGTTTCATTAAAGGTGTTGTAAATGGTCTGAACTAGCTGCATCATTCATGTTTAAATAATCTACTTCAGGTGGCCTTGATTCAGTAATTTCTTTATAGTAAAAGCTGTGGGATATTCATAAGCTATATTTAAGATAAGTGGACAGGGTGAAAAGTGTTTTTGCCTTTACCTCTTTCACATAGAAATGTTCATCTGAGGTCAAAAAGGAAAACAACATTTGAAGACAGAGATAGAAATGATGCGAGAGATGCTTAAGCAAGTGTATGATCTGCCTATCCTTTCCTGTCCTTCAATTGTACTTTGGAGATGAGCCATTGCAGCTCCAAAGCAACAGCCTGTACTCAGCTGTGAACCACAGCATCTCCTCTTCTCTTTTGCCTGCAGGGAATTTCAGATATGCATTAAAAAAAAAAAAAAGAAGCAAGCATAGCACTATTGACTTCAGCAATGTTTTGCTGGTAGAACACAGCACCATTTGGCTTCAAGCAAGAGAATGTGAAAAGTATTGAGAAACCCCCAAGGAGAGCCTAGGATTTACAGCTCTCCAGCAAAGACAAACTGAAAGAAAGTTAAGCGATGTCGTTTCTAAAGCACTGTTTGGTGAGTGTAGCTACAGCACTGGAAAGGAGACACCTTGAGCCCAAGCATGATAGATGTACGGAATGGCAGTATGTATGCTGGGAAATTCAGACCTATAATTGTTTAGAATTTACCCCAAATTGTAAGAGTGATTTGGGCACCAATACTGTCTCTAGGCTCTACATACTTGGCCAAGAACTAAGGCTGTTCAATGGATGCCTTTTCCTTATACCCCCATCAGTACCTCCTGGTCTAAGTGACCCATGCTTACCTTCACACCAGGTTACTGGAGAGAGTTGGGAAACCCCTACAGAAGGGCCAATATTTAGGGAATACAGTCTCTCTATTTGGGGGAAAAAAATAGAACAGAAAGAGGCATTTGCTGTAAGAGACAGATGCACACTGAATTGATAATCCACAGCTTAGATGTAAATCAGGACACATGCTGCTGGGATTTTGATTCGTACTGCAGAAGACAAAAACCTAAGCTTACTTTGAACAGTATTTAAGCTCTCTCAGATTGGGCTACTGTATCCTATGCTCATTTTAATTATTTCTCCCTTCATTTATTAAATGTACTTACAAATCTGTTGCCACAAGTATTTTTTTGTAAGCATCAATAGTTCAGTCCCACATGTTAGCTGTATGATGCTACCAAAGCAAAACTGATGCCAGCTGACGACCCCACTACCTGATCAGGAAATAGTCCTCCTGGCCTCTGTTATTGCCACATATACTCATGGCCCTGAGAGTACCAGCAGTCCCTAAACACCCTGAGCAGCCTTGGATGGGGCCTCTACAACAGTCCTCACCCGGGCCGTGCTGCAGGCAGACCGGTGTCTGCTCAGCTCTGATCCTGGCTGGATAACTGGACTTCCTGGCTTGACCTGGGACCCAGCCCATCACCTTATTTCTCTGATGACCACCAGGCTGTTAACAGGACATGCCACTGTCCTCAGCCCTGTTCTGAATGGTGCTGTGGGGTTGTGCCCTCGTGGATAAGGTCACTGCCCCTACCTGTGCATGGCCACCCTTGGCTTCTGGACTGCCGTCCTTCATGGAGCAGCCCCACTCCTGCTGCTCCCTCTCAAAGTACCCCCATATTCCTCCCTAAAAAGGCTGCTTTTTGCATGGTGTCAAGTCAAGGATATACTACCGATGTGCATAATGACAGCTATATACAGTACTGATACAATTTTTAAAAAAAGTCTATAAATGGCATCACCTTGCATTAAACTTCTGACTTGAGGTGAGCACGAGGTAGACTTGACATTTACATCTATTCAGGTCAGATATTTAACACCATGTTCTCTGGGTCCGTCTCTTCCCGAGGAAAGGCTGTTCTTCCTTAATGAATGCGTGTGCTCGCTTTACATTTTCCCAAAGCCCGAAGTGGTTCAGTTTGAGCTTGGCTGATATCCAGCTCAAGCTGCACAGGAACACGAGATGACTGTGAATACAGTAATCAAAAATGCAGAGTAAGGAAAGGTACAGTGCATTATCCCTTAAAAGAAGAATGTGATTCTGTCTATTCTGTTGCTCCCCCTTCCCTGGTCTCATACCAATGTGGTATCAGTGATATTACTTCTATTCATGCCTGCTATGGGCAAAAAAAGTAGATTAAGTGCACCCAAATTATAACAACAAAATACAGAAAGCTTAAAGTAAGATTATGCACTTACACTGGTAGCCTTTTTGAATTCAAGAATAAATATGGATGAGTAAGCTCCAAAATTAAGACCTGAATTTAGGAATATGTATGCCAAATGAAAGAATGAACAAAAATGCAACCCCCTCACAGCAAGACAAGCAAGTGGTTCCCTCCACCACCCTCCTTCCTCCCTTAGAGATTCAGTAAGGTGATCCTTTTTTGTTGGTATTTGGGTGAGGATTTAGGGATTATGTTCAGAGGTTTACAGGTGACTTCAGAAGAAACTAGATGCCTGAAAATTACCACTGTCAGGCTTATAAAAATCAACATCACTGAGTTGCATGCCAGTAGGTAGACTAAGTAAATTCAACCTGAGGACACTTGGGATTAAACTTGCCTTTTTTTAAGCCTGACCACAGTCTCATTTAATGTATTTATTACTTACATGGCTGGAAACCAGGGAAATATATAAATACACAGAGCAGAACCTTAATATTGCAAAAGACCTGGACAGCAAAGGAGCTCATTAAGCTACTTCATAATGTCAAGTTCTGTATCTCTCAGCTCAAAAGACTGCTCTCCTGGAGCTTTCTGCTGGGCTGAAGCTTTGCCACACCTAAAGGAGTTGACACAACATGCACAGCTGTGTTGAAAACAGAAGAAAATATTTAACATGAGAGACTTGTCAGAAGCAAATCCCAGGTCCTCTAAATGCCATCTCTTCAAAGGACTGATAGAGACTGAAGTTTCTGTCTGGAGCCCATCTCCCGTTCATCTCCCTGCAAGACTGCATGGAGCCTCACTTCATCTTCAATACTCTAATGAGTTCTTTGATTTTATTAGATGTTCTCATTGATTGAATTTAATGATTTATATATTGCCTATACTCTTAGTGATTAGGTATTTTTTTCTGCTGAAGGTAAGACAAATTACAAAGACAACCCACAATGGGTCACATAAAACAACCACAGCCATCTCCAAGGAGACGTTAATTGCCTAGTTGTGGAAACAAAGTAACCAAAGAAATAATACAACAAAACTCAAACCAATTAGGGTGCTTCACATTATGGATTGAAACCCAAGGACCTAGGAAAGTAAGAGTGAACTTGAAAAACAGCTAAATTGGTGAGTCATTTTAATAACGGACTGGCAAGTTGGGCACACGGGGCTGTTGCAGCAGCAAGTTCTTCCAGCTCTTAGGCTGTCTGGTTCCAGATGGTAACCAGGGACAGATGCAACAGCACAGGTGCAAGGGGCTGAGCCTGCAACTCCTCACCACCCTGCTTCGAAGACCCAAATCTCAGCTGTCCTCTGAAGCAAGATGGAATCAACAAAATCATTATTTCCCCAGGAAGAGACCAGGTACTCCAGGAGAAATGGTAAAATGATGTTTTCGTTTCAGAGATGATGCTGTGCTTCAGTATACAAGAGAAGGAAAAGAGATTTATCTCTGATAATTGGTAACTTGGCACAAGCAATCTGAAAGCAGGAAAAAAATATTCATCTCAGATAATTTGTAGTTCAGCGTGAGCTTTATTACACATGGCGTTAGAGGAATTAGCATTCCACTAACAAGTGGAGAAATAATTCTTTGGGAACCACCAACTGTTTCACTATTACTGGTTAACAGGCCTTCTTAGCTCCATCTGGACAGTGGCCATACCTCAGCTTGCTTCCAAGGAAGTTGTCTCTGTTTCTTAAGCAACAATTTTTAAGTACAATCATTATTACATCAAAAGTAAAAAGCAGAAAGAGAATTATCTTATGTATTGTAGCTGGTAAGTTGGGGGATTCACTTAACAGTTATGTTAAAGTGGAATGAAGGTTATGAATGGGGCAATAAAATGCAAATGCAGAACCTGTTCAACATGAGCTGGAGGCAACATACCCACTAGGCTCCAAGAGGAAAGAGATGTGAAGGTTTCCTCCCAAACTGGTCCAGCCTGCACGCTGTGCTCTGCCCTCTTCCAGCAGGAGGAGTGCATTATTCCCTTGCAGAGGGTTTGAAAGTCATAGCCACCTTAGACAAGAGGATGGCACAGTCCTGCTGCCCGTGCTGCTGCTCAGAGTCCCCACCATACCACGGGCTGGTGCCCCACTCCGCCACCGCAGAGCTCCCCTCCGCTTAAGGGATGCGATGGGCTTTCATTACAGCCTGCCAGCCATTCCGTATCTTTACTACATGAGAACTCATTGAAAAGAAAATGTCACTGTAATCACAGGGAAAACCACAAATACAAAAACAAACAAAAGGCAAAACAATGCCTGCAGGAGGCACGCTATTCTGGTGCTCCTGTACAAATCCAAACAAGAAACAGATGAGGGGGGAGGGAACAAGTCTGCAACAGTTCTCCTCTGTGCACTGCCACCCCTGTTAATATCAGCAGCTATTTCTCTAAATTGTGACTCAGGGGGATAATTAAACTATTGCTGCTCCTGTGCTCCCCACAGAGCAGCGCTGCCAGCCTCCCCTCTCCCTGCACAGCAGTCACCCCAGGGAGAGCCGCGCACTGCTGCGGCCCTGGCCGCGTGGGAGGCACCTCTCAAATATATCCCAAAGTCAGCAGTGTTGCCTGCCTTCTGCTACAGCTTTCCAACATCAAAGCTGCCCTTATTTCAACATTTACTCAAGAACCATTGAGGTTATAGCAAAACTGGGACACTCATAAGCAATAGGAAGTTTGAATGAGGGAGATAAATGATTACGGTAGGAGTAGGTACTGTCTTTTCAGGAAGCACTACGTACTTACATTGACCATTTTCCTGCTCAGTGGCATATAAATAATGTCACTGCAGGCTGCCACGCTGGGGTGCAGTAAGGAACTCCTCTGAAAGCTTCACTGCTGGTATCGCAACATCACCTGGGTACAAGTCAGATAACACATCGCCCAAAACACTGCCACACAGAGTGATTTTAATTTATTGAAGGGAAGGAGACTGCCCATGTATGCCTTGCTTTAAGAATTATCAAATCTATCCAAAAGGAAGTTTCAGCTTAGGGGGATAAATGATTAATTTCTGCTCAAGTTTCTCTACTTATTTTTATTTATAAGAACACCTGTGCTTCCTTTTAAAAAAAAAATCACTTTCTCCACTACTTATCATAGGGCAATCACAGGTCAAATGTACCCAACAAAACACAAACAACCCTCTGCTGTGCAGCATAATGAAACTCAGCGAGGAACCAGTCATCGATGAAACAATCAATAGCACACATCTGAAGAAAGCAAGGAGGTTGTAATATCATCTGTACGCCTGGCATTAGCCACTGATAACATTAATCCCTAGAATTCTGCTATACCATATCTTTTTTTCCCCATATACGATTAAATATCGTTTTTCCCCCCAAGAAATAGCCAAAGAATTAATTATAAAGCTGATTTCAAATAGTGCTTCAAACTGGAAATTAGTCTAGCGTTTAAATTAAGCAGTAGATTGAAATGGCTAATTGTTATCAGCCCAAAAGAGAACAAGCAAAAAAAGGTTGGGAACATTTTTAAACCCCAGCTGAACTCAGGCCATGAGAACGAAGGCCTTGGACCCATGAATGAAGCTGTCTTGACCCATCCCTTCGTTTGCCTTTCATGTAAAATGAACATGATTTGGATCCTGCTAATCTGGAGATGTCACAGCGTAAAAACCTGCCCACGTGAGGAAAGGACAGCAAGAGCGATATCTTCGTGCAATGCTTTCTTGCTCTATGCAACCCTGGGCACATAACTCAAGAAAAACTGCTTGAAATTCGTGCCTTCCAGAATACCATCTGTTGAATGCCTCTTGCCCCGCAGGAGGCTGGAACAATAGGTGAATCAAAGGCAGCAGGAAAATCAGAAAAAAATCACCCTGTCAAGGGCAGAGAATGGGAGCTGAGAGGCAGATACAAGAAATAGCCAGAAAATAGAGATTATTTCGGTAAAAGGAAAAATTTAATGTTTTGCAGGGAGAGATGGTAGAATAGTGAAAAATCCCAGACCAGAGCACTTCCTCCCTCTGAAGCATCACAAAGGTATTTCTAGCCTAAGATGTGCTCTATCAGCCAAGCTGAACTTTATTACTTCCAGAAATGTGTTGGATGTTGTAGTTAAAGCTAACAAGATATTGCTTTATCACAGAAATAAAACACAATCTCTTTACCCAAGAAATTTTCAGAGAAGAACTTTATCTTCTTGGATAATAACAGAACTGCACCCACAATCCCTACCATGGTGTCCTCAGTGAGGTCATTCTCCTACTGCTTCTGGATGCAAAGCTGAGTTGCTTTACCAGATGATGCTCATGTCCCAAAGAGCTCCAGGTCTCTCCTCCTCCAGCCCCTGTTAGCAGAGCACAGAGGGATGGTGTGGGGTTTCTGTCTGTGCTTTCCTAGCCATTCCTCATAAAGCTTCATAAATAAGCTGGCTCTATCACTCAAGTACAATCTACGGCAGTCATCTCGATTGTCTTAACAGAAAGGCTAACAGCATTAAAAGTGGTAAAGCAGAGACCTGATGTACTGAGGAGTGTCAGAAATCAGTTCTGCAACCTCAGTTCACCCCTCTCAGGACACATAGCAATATATTAGGGTTTAAGCATACTTAGTTTGTCTTTTACTGTTCTAGAACAGCAATTTCCCTAGTCAGATCATGAAGGAGTGTGGCATCAGCAAAAATTACCCACCAAACTATCGGGTATTGTGGGGACAGGTTCTTCAGCACCCCAACCCAGACCTGTTCTCGAGCACAAAAGCTCACCTGAGAGGTGACATTTTGCTGACGGGCTCCCATCTCCTTTCCAAAGCAAGCAGGAAACCATCACTTAAGGATGTACCAACACAGGCCAAGTTGTAGTTTCTCCTGAATTCATTCCCAGAAATAGCTGAAATATTTTTATTAAATACTCCTAAAAGAGGAACATGTGATTCAGTAAATACCCAGCCAAGAGAATGCCAGACAGAATGATTTACACCTGTCTGAGCTACCAGGGACTGCAAACAGGACCTTTAAGGGAGAAGCAGGAAACCCCTTGGTTTCTCACACTTCACTACAGATACTGCCTCACAAGCTGGACAGGCTGATCAGTAAAGGAGCCTCAGCGGTATAACTCGTGTGAGCACAAATTCTGGTATCTAAATGAATGACCATTTGTTGGGGCCACAACCCTTTGCTACTCACTGAGCAGTAAGCATTTGGAGCAACAATTACACAAAATTACAGGCCAAAATATTTTGTTATATTTGCTAATAGGAATATATTTGTACAAACGTGCGTCTGTTCACGGTTAGCAGGGGTCCCCAAGCCGTTGTCATATTTGGCTTAAACATTACTCCACAAAGATCCTTGAGGCAGGCTCCTAAAGCAGAAAGCACTGGCCAAGTTGCACCAGGGCTATGTGCAGTTATCACCACCACAGAGTTTCAGACAGCCCCGCTTCCCCACTCTGTTTTACTAGTTTCCAGATAATTTGCATTGCATTCTTAATACCCTTTCGGTTATCCAGTCTCCAGAGCACCTCACATTAATAATGGATCCTCTCTGAGGACAGTGAAGCATTAGGGAGATCCCCCAGGCTGGCAGAAACAAAGGATGCCACAGGCTTGGAGAGCCTCACAGAGCTCAGAAATTAATTAATTTGCTCGCATGGGCAAGGGGGGGTTCATTAGAAGAGCTCTGCAGGCTCCGGATGGGGGTGGCTGCTCTCGCTGCTTGGCCTGGATCCACCCCACACATGACAGTGGCTTGAGGCAGTGCTCCCATGTCTCTCCTGGTCCCCACTCACCCCCTCCTGCCCCAAGGCAGGAGGTGGCAGCAGCTCTCCTGAACTTAGGGGGGAATCCCAGCCCAAGTGAAACCAGGGACAGCTTTCTTTTCTAAATGATAGCATAATATCATTTTTATAATAATAGATAACTCAGAGTAGAATGTTGTCTATTATTCTAGCAAGCCATTTGATGCATTATTAATTATACGAGAAATCTAGGATAAAATGCATAATGAAGTCGAAGCAATTAAGCACAAGTTTTTGCACACATTTAGAGAGTCACCCTGCGTACTTTCAAGGTAGAAGGAAGAGTAAAGTGACAGGCAGAGCTACAGGGATACGATGCTGCTCAGGGTACATGAAGAAGAATAGACAAAAAAAGTGTTCAGAACTCTGTAAATATGTAGCTAAGCTAAAATAAGGCAGAAAAATCATAATGTTCCCAGGGTGTTTGGTTTTGTTTAATCATAAGGCAAGCAAGTATGATATTGAACAGAGAGAGAATTAGGAACCGAAGCAGCAGAGAAGAGGTCACTATGGGAACAAGCCATCCTACCCAGAGCAGAAAGCAGTGCTTGTTTGCCCTTACCGTAACCTCATTAGCTCTGTTCTTTCTAACTTATAATCACAAACATAACTTTAACCAACATTTGTATTATTCATATATCAAAGAGTTCCTCTCCCCTACAGAAAAAAACATGTATACTTGCGAAGTGAAAGATATAGTAGATATACATCTCAAAAGAAGTGACATCAGCTATAGGAACCTCCTATGAAGCATCATACCTGAGCTGGGGCAGGTTCTTGCATTGATTATTCAAGGACACAATGAGAGAAAAGCCACCTCCCCTGGCAAGGCTACCCTATTGTAAAGCCTAGAAATGAGTTGCCCTTTGCTTTGGGCTCATTACATTTACCACTGCCTGCCTCAGAGAAGGTGCCGTAACAAAAAGCGGGAGAATATGGACCAAAACATGCATCCAGCACCACTCTGGCTATCGCTTTTCCCTCTCTCATTCATCTTACCTGTGATTAACACTCTCCAGCGAAGCTAACCTCAGTACATGCAACACACAGCCAACTCCTGACACCCCCACACCCCTCATGAGCAAGGCCCACACTTTCAGCAACCCACCCACCCCAGGAGAAGCCTTTATAAGCTCCTCAGGCAAGACACTCACATTCATGCCTTGCACATGGGCCTCATCCCATCATTTCCCTGCACCCGCACCCAGGCACCCTCACTTTTTCAGGCCAGCCACCAGCAGTCAAGTTCACTAAACTTTCACAGATGGGGAAATAGGAGCCTCATTCTTCCTAGTGCTTCGTGTTTGCCTTATAGATAAAGGAGAGGAAGTCTGAAGTTGTGCTTTACACAGCAAAACCTGAATTTTTTACAGGGAGAGCGAGAAAGAAAGGCTTTAAGCTAATAGCAGCAAAGGGAGCACCAACAAAAATTGTTCCAATGTCAGGAACAAGGAGACACTGAAAACTTGTTAAAGGATGCAAAAATCATCAGACATCTTCCTGTTTACTAGAGGGGTCTTGAATGAGTCCTTTGGAAATGAAGCTTCCCTCCACAGCTGAGCAGACCCCTGTGTGCACAGCCCTCTACCAAGCACTCTGACTAATCTCTGTTAATTCTACTTTAATAACAAGCTGGCAGTAAAGGTGCTGATACTAATTGCCGAGCGTTTCTTTGCTAAAATCAATCCTTAACACTGACCACAATAAATGAGTTAGGCTTTCATATAAAATTCATACTTAAAATAGCTATGAATCTTCCTAATGTGTCATTTGACATTTGTTATTACTTGGCTGTGGACTGGCTTTGAATATTTTATGAACTATTTATGGCAGAAGGGGATATGGGATTCATAAGAGCAAGATGCATACAATATGCTGAAGATTAGTGACAATTACCACAAGGGTAAAATTAGTATAATCAACCATCACTTCCTTGTGAAAAAATGCAGCCTTAATTGGTGGCAGGTGGATATTTCTTCCATTTTCGAACTGCACTTTGTTGGGACTGATTTGCCTGGTTTTGTTCACTTTTGTAGGATTAAATAAAATTCTGTTTAAACGTGAACTTTGGCTAATTAGCTCCTAGTAAACAGAGAAATGTTAGGTTCTCTTTCAAGAAACACATTTTTAATTCCTTTTTTATCCCCAATAATTTGTCAAAAGAAGAGAGTAATAATTACATGCTTAGCATCCTACTGATGTGCAACAGATTGCAAGCAGGTAACAGTGGAATTGGGGAAAGAAATTCAGGTTGTTTTGTTGTCCTTGATGGAATGGGGATTGAATTCAAAATGTTTGATTAAAAATTGTTGCAGAAGGTCTGCGATTAAAAAAAAACATGTTTATTAACTGGTCCTCTGTGATTCTCTCCAGTGAGAGTGACAGATCCCACTTCAGAGACAGAAACACTGAGCCAGAGGACATCAGCTCTTGCTGTAGTGTTTCCAGAGGAAGCTGTGCTTGGGACCTTATGTATGTCCTGTATTGGCTGGTGCTGTGCAAAATGTTTGCAACCAGGTATCACAGAATGGCTCGGGTTGGAAGGGACCTCAAAGCTCATCTGGTTCCAACCCCCTGCTACAGGCAGGGACACCACCCACTAGATCAGGCTGCCCAAAGCCCCATCCCGCCTGGCCTTGGACTCCTCCAAGGATGGGGCACCCACAGCTTCTCTGGGCAGCCTGCTGAGTGCCGCCCCACCCTCTGAGCTCCACTGGGAGCCAAACTGCTGCAACTTTCATTTAGTGTGGAAGAAATTGTGAAGTGGTGGTTTGTTGAAAAGGCTTTTCAGACTGAATGGAAATTCATCTCGTTTGCGCAATGCTTGAGACAACACACACACCTTGAAGAGGTGCTGCTTCTAGATTTATACGTGCTGCTTGTGCAGAGGCAGTGAAAATAAGTCAAAAACTGCTCTTGTGTACATCGCTGCACCAGCCGCCGAAGTCATATATTTAACTAGGGGCTGGAGCTTGCCTTGCATAGAGAATCTGTACTTACAGTCCTGCAACAAGGCATTTCAAAGGATGGCAACAGTTGGAGGACCACAAAACACATGCTGGTAGCCAGACCTTGGTAATAAGGACCAAAACCTTTACTTTCAGCAAAGCTAGCTCCCCTTGCCCACCAAACCAGTGTTTCTCATGCAAACACCTGAATATCCGTGATTTCGTTCCCCTGAAATCTCCAGGGGTTAGATGCTTCAAATCCTAATGGGATTATGATTTAAACACAGTGATGTACTCTGCATACTAACACCATACCTTAAGACATTTTGTTGTTTTTATCTAGAAGCAGACCTAAACAGCTGTCTCTTGACAAAGAAAATCCATATACATTTGAGCAAATAATAACGCCTTTGGAGACCCCAGGTTCCTTTCCCAGCGCATCCATGCAATGTCCATTAGCATTTAAAGGGACATGAAGAGGGAGCGATCTCTCAGCCTGTTCCTTTGCTGTTGTGAATATCCCGCTTGCAGAAATGTTAATGTTTTTTATGTGTTACCTCCATCTGCTTCAATCCTGTTAAATTTAGGTGTGCTATTTATAAATATGAATACGTTTGAATTAGTATATGTTTTGCCTGTTGCTTAGGCGCTATTCATTTTCTTCCAGCCAGCACAGCTGTTCTTGCATTCATTAGCAAAGGATACTTTTTACTTACTTTTCGAATTATAATACCTATTTTTCGCCCAGCACTGCTTTTGGTACTGTGTATTGCTAAAGGCCTCTGCAGATTTAAACCCTTGAAAACGGGGTGCGTAATGGAAGTGCTGGCACATCCTGAATGCCGCCGCCGTGAGCTGTGATGCTGCACTGAATGGATTGAGCCACACTGACCCTGCAGAATAAAGGTCCGAACGCCTTGAAATATAATTTCAGCAACACAGTTACGGGGTGATACACTGCTCGGATTCAAAATAAATTCTGTGAAATGCAAATGAGCCATTGGAGGGGATAAGTACAGCTGTAGTGCTGGGAATGGCTCACAAATCAGTCAGCCCAGGTGTGAACAGAATTTCCAGGTTGGTTTCCTACATATTTTATCTTTGCGGGTTTCTTTGAAATTGAAATCTCTCCATTTGTAACACCCTCGCCCTTGAGTTTTCCTTCTCCTCTGAACATCTTCCTGATCCCCACAGCCCCTTTATTCCTGTTTTCTGGCCATCCCTCCCTCAATGTGCTCTTCCAAAGCACTATGGCCCATCCAGCCGCCTCTCATGCCACTGGTTTTTGTCCCCAGCGTGGCCACCATGGGCAGAAGCTGGGTTCCCAGAGCTCCTTCACCAGCTCTAAGGACACGGCAGCCCCCGTGTCTTGCACCTCCCACCTGAGCAGGGGCTGCAGACCCTGCTCACAGGGCAGCTCAACCCGAAATGAAGTCATGGTGTGCCCATACCTTCAGAGGAGCCCCCTTCTTCAGAGCTCATGGTCGGTGTGATATTTTACCATTTCTAGTGTGATTATGTTCCTGTCAGTAAGCACTACACCTGAATGCATTTTTCTATGGAGGATGTATAGACAACACCACACACACTTGCCGAGGTCTTTGCTTAATTACAAAAAAAATCCAAACCGGGAAGCCTCAGAGGCATCCTGACTTCGGTAATATTCACATATGAGAACAAATAAATGTGGATTTTTTAGATGATATCCAACTGAAACATCCCGTCAGTTGGTGGTTTCCTATTGAATGATGAAACATTGTACCAAAGTAATTTTAGTGCCACTATTTAGGGGGGGAAATATGATCAGAGAAGCAGAGGGAATGGATGCACCCACAGGCTGCTTAGCAGACAGCAATGGAGACACTCCTGCCCCTTGTTGTACTCACCTCCCACTGTAGGGCACCCCAAAAACCCACTGGGGAATGCACCAGGGGGCAGAACCTGCCCCAAACCCACAGTCACAATGAGGTACTTTGCAGCGAGCACCTGGTGGACAGGGACCAGCCCTGATCACCTTCCCAAGGCAGCGCTGGAAGCGAAGGGGTTAAACATGTGGCTCTTTGCAGTTACATTTTGCTTCTGGAAAGCTAGATTTTCGAGATACTCATTAAAAGATGAATTCAGCCAGTGTCCTTGAGACAGTTAATGAGATATGCTAATTCAAAATAAATAGGTCTGGTATGAATTCTTGATAAGAAAACATCTGCTTGGATCAGTTGCTCGCTTTTAGGGGAGGTAACTGGGTCTGAAGACAGTGAGATGCGATAAGGATCGTGCAGCCATCTTGAAGGCAACATTTTAAAAGGACTAATCGTTTTTTAAGTGGGCCCTGGAAGAAATTTCTTCTGTCTGACTTCTTTCAGAAGTAGAGAGTGAGAACCAGGCCTGTGGCCAGGAAGCCACCAAGAGTAAAAAAGCCTCGATGGCCGTCAGAGCCATCAGGGAGCAACGCTGGACTGAGGCACTGCATTTTTCCCAGACAGCTTTACTGTATCTGGCAAAAAGAATGTGTTTTGTTTTGTTTTGTTTTTTTGTCGGACAGTCACCACTACAAGGAATGACAGTGAGCAGCACCCACATGCACCATGTGGCAGTGTGGGTAGCAAATGGTGCGCTCCTGACCTTGGCAGGTGAAGCAGAATGGCTTCATGATGCAGATGGACACATGGATTTGGGACCCAGAGCTGCTGCAGATTGTATTCTTGGCATTTTTTTTTGCCTTCAGTCAGAGCAATGTGTTGTTACACTTCTACGTAGATGTTCCTGCACCATCCTTTACAAAGCAGCAGAATTTTAAAGTAAACTTCTCGAGAAGTTTAGAGATGTTACATATTCAGAGGTTACAGGTACTAGCCTTTCAAAGTTTTCAGATCCAGCCATTTGAATTTTTTATTTAACTCTATGCACCATATGCTGCTATAGGTTTTAATTGTACAGAACATTCCCAGGCAGTGTCAAAAACCTACTGAATTACTGTATTTAATTCCCTGTACTTAATAACGCAAAATGAGGATTTTCATTGGGCGGTAATCCTGCCCAAAAGGACAAGCCACGGTGTTTGGGGACATGGCAGTGCTCACAGCACCCCATGACCAAAGCTTCAAATCCACTTTACTCCCATTTTTAAGGTAGAGTTTGGCACCTGTGTTTATTTGTGACAATAAAGTGAGAGTTTTATAGCAAACAGTACGCACAGATGTACACTTGGTTAGTTGTGCTTATGGAAGATGATTGCCTCCTTCTCAGTTATTGCTTGCTGCTGCAGACAGCTGCTGGACTTCATGAATAAATAACACAGGTTCTGTTACCCTGAATATTTTGTTCAAATGCTGTAAGTACCAATACACAGTATATGAAATTTAAGTAGAAGTGGCACAAAATATCCTATATAATTAATGAGTCCCAAAACCATAATGCTGGTTCGAAACCCTACACATCGTGTAAAATGGGAACAAGAAGACACTACATTTACATACGTCTATAAGATTTGGAACCAGGGCCCAATTTCAAATTATTATTACCAGGTATTAACAACCACTTGCCTTTTATTAAAAAAAAAAAAAAAAATCAGAATAATATCTCCAGCTGGTATAAATCAGTAAAACTTTAAAAGCTTCATCATATGTACCATTTATAGATGTACAGAGACTCCATCCCTATAAATACATCTCACTCATCAACTGCATGTGCTCAAAGGAAAAAAAAAAAAACACTTCACACTTTTTTTAAGTTATCAAAGGCTGAACTTTACTGCATAAGGGACAACAAAAGTCAACGTACATCGTGATTGCTGACTAACTCAGCACAGAAGGAAAATCCATCCTGCATTACTCTTCTTTACATCATATAAATAGTTTTCTGTCTTTAATGGGTGGGTTAATAGTCAATCATTGATGTTTACATACTTCACAATTAGTCTATTTTACAACCTTTAGAGTCACTTGGAGCAATGTTCTTGTCATAATAACTTTTAACTGCTGCAGCCTGAGAAGCAGAGAATGGGGAGATGGTGTGTGAGGGGCGAGGGCGGCTGTGAGATGGTGAAGAAGTGAAGCTGAACATCCTGAAGTGTGAGCAAAATGCCCTCCTCTCCCTTCCGTTCCTAAACGGCCGAGGATTTCCAAACCTCTCCGGGTTGCTCTGCACAGTAATTGTGCTGAACTCAGAAGCCAAGTCAGGGCTTTCCGCGTTATTTCTGGGTGACCAATCCAGAATCGCTAATCCTCACAGATAGCTGTGACATGCGGCTGCTTGCCAAATCCTGCTGGTGTCTGCGATGACATAATAAACTGACATTTTTATGTATGTTTTATGTCTTCTTCTGATGCATCTGGTGGATATGATTTTTCCTTTTTGCCATAATCAGTCAATCAGAGAACAGGTACCTTTCCACGGACAGGAATAACGCACTGACACTGCTTGACTTCAATACATTAAAATTTAAATTACCCTCTAGTCTGCTGTACGAATCATATTAACTGGTCCTAAATACACACAAAAAAAGGGCAGTACAATAAAGCTCACAGAATGATAAATCACTGAGCCTCTTCCATATGTCAGAAAAAAAGATTGGATAAAGGGCTCGAGTTTACTTACTGAATGTTTATAAATGCTAAGACTTTTTTTTCCCCCCCCCAGAAAAGCAGTATAATATTCTAAATTAAGAACACATTCCTCCCTGACATTTCATTTGGCAGCTCTAACCACAGCCTGGGTGGAAATCAATTTGTAGCAGCTATGAATTGCTATTTAATTTGGGGGCATGCACACCTTAATTGAGAAAGCGTGTTAGAAGTCGACAAGGCAGAGTCGTATCCAGTAACTTAAGTTTCCCGTGGCAAGCCCACGGTAATCCCAGGATCAACCTGTAGCACTTTTATTTCAGTAATTAAGCACACAGTGCCAGCAGAGACTAATTGTGTTCGCAGGGCGAGCTCCCACAGCAGAAAGCTGCGGGGGCACAGGTGTGAGCTCCACTCTGCACCAGCCCCAGAGAGATGTTGCAGATTTCATCACTTCCCTGGGTACTGGCATCTCTGAAAGGAGGTGCATGCTTCACTACATAAATGTTATTCTGGTCCCCTTGCCTGGATCCTTCCTATTCTGATCATTTCAGTAAATGTGTATAGAAGATGAAATCATTCTCCAGTGGTTTTGCTTAAGCTTACCTATTTACATAGAGAAAATGGTGACCTCTGTATGTGTAGAAGTTTTATTACAGTTTATTAGCAAATAACTACACAGGGCACCATTCTGTTTGGCTTTTTTTATTTTATTTTATTTTTTACCTGTTGCCAAGCTGTGATTTCCAAGCCAGGCTCACCTGAAAATATACTGTGCAATGTTCCTGGCCTTAAAGACCATCAAAACCTAATTCCACTGAGGTTTTTTGGAAAGTGTTTAAACAGCAGCAGCAGCGGCTTTGATTTTGGGCAGGTACCCCAGAAACTCTCAGGAGATGGCTATGGCTGTGGGATGACCCACAGTAAACAGGTAGCTTCTGATTACCTGTATTTCCACGTACCTCTCTGGATCCTGTTAAATTGTATGTGTCAGAAGAAAACGAGGCTGATGAATGCAGTCCCAGGACAAACTCTTGGGTTTTGGAATGGGCCAGGCAGTACGACGTGTCAGGTATTTTCCCAAAGGCTCTCCAGTTGAACACCATCTCTCCACTGTCATATTCCTGCTCTTTCATGTGCTCAGCATATTTTCAAGGTATTTGCTGCAAACACATCTTAGACTCATCTTGCTATGTTGAGTTGCTTTATTGTAACCACACTCAGCTCTAGCGCATCACTTTATTAAGGAGCAAAGTAATTATCAGACTTCCCAGTAGAGTTGATGCATAGCCACCCTTCACACATGGCACGCAGCTCAGGATTAAGGGAAAATTGCAAAAAGCTGGCAGGGCAGCGGCCAGATTGGCATCATTAGCACAGTTTAGGTTTTTTTCAAAGTTTGAGTTAACAAACCACAATACAGCAGCACACACACAAAAAAGAAAAGGCTTGTGGCTTGAACCCTGCCAGATGGAATATGGAGACAGCTCAGGAGAACTTGCCAAAAAATGTGTGTGCGTGCACATGTGTGCAGAAACCCTTTATAAAATCAAGCGATCTCTTGAAATTCCTCCACTTTTAGAAGCTTCAAATCATATGTGCTTTCATTTGCCAACACCAAGAAAAAGTTATCAGCAGATACATTCACATACGCATCAGTTCCGTGCAGCTACTTTTACAGACTCTTTCCTGTACATGTAATGCACATTTCTGCTTCTGAGCTGATCCCAGTTTTGACATACGTATTCATAATTGTACTGCCTGACAAGGGCACAGGTAAATGCTTTCATGTCAATATATTAGCTTCGGGCCTTCCAAGTTGGCTAATTGCCTGTTCTCTGTAGTTGGTCAGCTAGTCATAGGACACTGCTTCCATTTTAATTGCATGAATACAACTTTTTAGAATAGCAAAAAAAAAAAAGAAATATTAATTCATTCAAAGAAATACTAGTTTATGAAAGACCAGTAAACTCCTTACACAAATATTGGTGAATTGGGAACCAAACCCTCCAGGTCCTCCTGTGACAGACCCAAACCTCAGCAATCTGAAAACCTGCAGCAATCAGCAAAACTCCGGTGACTCATAGGCAGCTACAGCAGCGTACACAAGCTAAGAGGGTCTGAACTTTTGTTTCTTCGTGCCTCCATTGTATTCTCCCATTGTCACAGCCTTCTTACATTGAATACATGTGTTAATTAACTTTAATTAAGATAATTGCCTCGTCACTATTCTATTCACACTTGCAATGGTATTGAAAAGGTTCAGCTCCTTCAGATTTTTGCTAATGAAGCTAGCTCATGTAATGAGCCAAGTAATATTGCCAGGTTTGGCATCAGGATTTTTTTTTTTGGACAGATTTAGAAAATTGGTCATCTCCTGGAACTGAACAAAGGTGAAAATCTCCATATTTTTCAAAAACTGGGATATACCTAAGTAGATATCTAATACAATGCTGAAAGGGAACACATGGAAAATGTACATTAGAGCAGGTAACAACAGAAACAAATGACAAAAATTACAATAATAATAAAATAGTTTTTCCAAGGGATTATATTTTGACAAGCACCAGTAATAACCTTCAATTTCATTTAGCCATAGATGTGTGAATCAACTATTTTTAACAGGTATAAACCCTGCACAGGCTGTAAGATAAACCCTTGGCTATGAAAATATTTGCTTTAAATGGGCTGGGTGGGCAGGAGGCAGTGCTAGGCTCTCGTTGGACTCTGCTCTTGGTGTCCATTGGAAATCAGTTTGGGCTTCATTGCAGGGAGCATCTTTTGGCCTGTTCTGATGTGCTTTTGCCCCAGAAAATCATACCATAGCTATGTGGTTGTGCTGTAATTGGTACCCCAACAACTGAAGTACAAAAGGGAACATTTAGAGCTCGCTGTATTGGCTCAGGATTACCAGCTAGCAAAAGTATCCCCGGCTGTTGGGTTGGAGCAGTCTGGGAGCTGCAAAAAAGAGCCTTAGCAAGAACCATTCCCCTTTAGTCCATAAATAATTATATACAAACCTCCTAATGACTTCCATTCCTGTTTATGTTATTAAGTGGTGCAGTGTTACAAAAGGGGTCCTGTACCGTGCTGCAGTTCTGCTCGGTGCTTACTCAGTGCTTATCCCTCTCACACTCTCAGATATGGATTAAGCAGACCCACGGATGTTTCTGCAGAGCACAGCTTCAGCAAAACCAGCAGTGAATTAATCACTGCAGCAATGTAACGTAGCTTGGCACAACTGTATTATACCATTACATTCTTGTACTAGAGTTAAGGCCCATCAGCATTTCATTACCAAGTCATATTTTTGGCTGTTTGTAACTTTTACAAAAATAATAAAAGCATTTATAGTGGAGGCTTAATCTTTACAGTATCTTTTTTTTTTTTTCCCCCTGGCTGGGAAATGTAATGATGTATATTCTATGTGGGCATGTCAGTACAAGTTGTTTCTTCATCTACATAAAAAACTGCTGACTTCTGATCCTCATATTTTCCTGTTATTTATTGCCATTCTTAAATATATTCTAATAAAGTTGCAATTTATTGCAAAACTTTCACGGTGACCCAGTAGTATTAACACAAAATCATGTTATACAGGAACTCAGTAAAGCTGGGAACTCAGAGTGCATTTTTGTCTGGGATAGAGGTGATATTAAGCTGATGATTATTGATGAAGACTTTCCATTGACTTCACAGATGAGGTATGTAACGTAGCAGCCTTAAGCATCATTAAGGAAAGTTTTGTCATGCCAATAAATAAGAAGGATCTCATCCCTCTGCACAAAAAAAATGCAATGTAAATCCAGAGTAATCATGGGAAGAGCTTTGAAGCTTTTAGCATCTAAATTGATTAAGAGCCCTGCTTTCCGTTTGCTTTCTATACAAAATAATTGTTATTACCTATTATCTGTTATGGGACAAATTCTGTGATGAATTGCAAGCCTAGAAATCCGAAAATAATGTAACGAATCTTGGTGGACTGCTTTTGACTCACTCCGGTTTAACTGGGAGCAGTTTGGCCTCTCTGCCTTGAAGATTTAGGAGTATAAGGTATTTTTCATGTGCCACTTGAGATTACAAAACTCAAATCAATTCACAACTTGTGCACCATGACAAAATCCATCTATATATTGTTTTCTAAACAAAGGAGCGCTTTTAAAGGTAGCAATTACAGGTAATTGAATCTCTAATGGTGATATGTAGGTCGATTATAAAGCCCTTCCCTAAGAACTAAGCAGAAACACATAGAACAGCTTGTTTTTATTTATTTTCTAACATCTTTATTTATTCTGAGATTTCTACACCTGCTGAAGCTGACTGCATAATGGCTTATTCTAATGCAACACTGATGGGAAAGTTTATTAATGGTTACTTAATTACAGAGTGCCCCAAAGTTCATTATTAATGTAAGAAACTAGGATAATTAGATTAAATGTTAAATACTGAATTTATGCTTCACAGTATCTAAACATGCAAAATCTGCTCAAAGCCAGAAACTCTTCATAGCACAAGTTCAGCACATTTCTATGAGAATATTTGTTACCGAAGCAACTTCCAAGCCTAGGTCACCTCCTTCAATGAGTTTCATTAGCTGGCACAGCTTTAGCTGCAGCCTGCTCTCAGATCTCTATATAAAGACCCTTCCAAAGAGGAGAATTTTCGACAACAATAAACACAGCAGCAGGTTAGCAAGAGAAAATCTGCAGCAACATCAGTTTGTGCTAAAGCATCCATTCTGATTAGTTGCTGGCCAGGAGCCCCAAGCTATTTTTCCATTTTAGCAAAGCTTTTTCAATTAATATTCTTTCTATCATTACTGTACAAACAAGGGCAAGTATCTCATCGGTTTAGTCCTCAGACTTCTGTCACCAGGTTTATCATGGAAAGTTTAGCACGGCTCTGGTGTTAGGCTTTTTTACAGCTGCTCCTCTTCATCACAGCATACAGCTGGCTGGACTCCAGCAGGTGAACGAGAGGGAGCTGAGACCTGCCTGGTGTCAGCACAGCTGATGCTTGAAGAAAAAGTATAATTTAACAACATTCTCCACTGTCTATTAAACACTTGATGCTCTATGATCCTGGCAGAGCGTGCTTGTTTCCCATACACCCAGTGAGGCTGTGTGGAAAATCTGGGGAACCTGTCCTCAAAGTGAAAACATTTTGTTCTGTTGTGAGGACTCCCTATATGCCTCCTTACCAGTCTCCCAACTCCAACATGAAAGTGCTCATGAAAGTGTTTTTTCTCATAGTTTTAAGCATTTTCCCTGCCGTATTCTTACCCCCATGGCAGGATATTTTTACCCCCATGGTATTTTACCATGGATGGCATCCTCCATGGGCACATGGAAGTTACCCATGCTGGAGGTACACAGCTAACCACACCAATCGTGAGGCTGTGCTTTCAAACACAACCTGAGCAGGCAGTCCCCATCTGGGAGTCCCCATCAAGCCATACAGCAAGGCAAGAGTATGGACAGGAGCAAACTGTTGATATTTACTCTTGGACATTTTCAGCAGCTTGCCTGAGGACCCTGGAAGAAGCCATCTTCATCAGCACCACCAAAGAGGTCCCTGAATACTGCCGCAGAGCCCTGGGGATGGTCTGACCACGTGCACCAGCCTCGAGGGAAGCCCTGGACGGAGCCTCCTGCTCCCACTGCCTCCCCGTGCAGGAGCCCCTCCAGCCACGACACCCACGGTGGTCGGGCAGAGCCCCAGAAGCAGCTAACAGGAAGCAGTGCTGCCAGTCTCACCAGACCTGCGTTCTGTCCCAAACTGGGGTCTGGAGGGGCCAAAGTAACAACAGCCTCAGGCAGTTTCACTGGAGCTCACCACTCTCAGCCCACCTGGCACTCAGGGTGTCACAGAATGGCTCAGGTTGGAAGGGACCTCAAAGATCATCTGGTTCCAACCCACTGCCATGGGCAGGGACACCTCCCACTAGATCAGGTTGCCCAGGGCCCCATCCAACCTGGTCACAGCCTCGCTGAGCAGCCTGTCCAGTGCCTCACCACCCTTGGAGTGAAAAATTTCCTCCTAATATCTCATCTAAATCTCCCCTCTTTTAGTCCTGTTTGATTTCTTCTGTAGCAAAAATAAATAAATAAATAAATAAAATAAAAACAATAAAAGTATTTACATCATTTTGAAAGCATGTTTAAGAAAATCGCTAAAACTGTTTGCCCAGATCAGAAAAATGTCACCTTGACAGCAGTTGCACATAGAGACAACTTCCATATTACTGTTACTGAATAAACCCACATGAATGCCACAATAAGGTTGCAGGAAACAATCACAGCTTAACGTTGGCAAGCGGGGCTATCCTGTCATTTTGCGGAGGATGAAAATCTATACGAGTATATTTTGTCTTGGGAAAGGATGAACAGGCACCCGCTGTGTTGGCAGCCCTTTACATTTTCTGGACTACTTTTTACCTGCGTAACTAATGCAGACCCTAATTCCCAGTGCGCTCAGATTTTCATCAAAGCAGTGAGTGCCTTATGCTAGTGAGCAGCATGTAGCAGTCAGGCAAATGTCCTAATAGGAAAAATGCAAGTTCTTTGTCTGTGCTGGAGAAACTTCATTTCCCATACCTTATAAATGGTTCCTTTACTTTATTCATGCCCAGAGGTAGAAATAGTTTTAATACACCATAACTAAAAATCTCTCCTCACTCTGAAAATGCTTCATATATATATATATATATATATATGATACAGCTCCCATCCAAATAACACTGTTTACTGGCATGAATGAATGAATTCCCTTTTGAACCCATTTATTATTTTTTGTCAGCACAGTAACGCCCTGTGGCAATCACATCTGCAATTTCATTACCTGTTGGGGAGAACAGCCCCTCCTTGTAAAAACTGTTGCCTAATGTTTTCATTGGGAAATTTATTTCTCCAGCTAGAGTTCTCCTAAATTCTCTACTTTACAGACAGCAAACAATTCATTACTCACAATTCACTTCCATAATTTTGTTGGCTCCTGTTACATCCTACCTGCAGCCATCCCTTTTCCATTTCAGAAAGCTCTAGTCCAGTCAGGGTTTACTACAAGCAGATGCTGTTTCATATTTATGGTCATACTTGTGGCCTTCTCGCTGTCTTTTCTAGGTCTCCTACAGCCTTATGGAGATAGGGTAAGCAGGATTACATGCAGTATACATATTTATCACTGATTTATCCAGTAATATAATACATGCTTTGTTCTCTTAGTCTCAGAAACAGCAATCAAATTATTCTACATTAGGAAGAAATTACTGTGATCCTGTAGAGTTTCTTTGTCCCCTTCCTCCCCCACCCCCCCTTTTTTTTAATCCACAACTATAGGTATAGGTTTGATTATCAGATTCATCAGATGAGGAAGAGGAGCTGAGGTCCTGATGAGGAGGTCAGAACATCATTTATGCCTATGGTGTGCAAGAAAACAAAGCTCTTCTGGTTTGTACTTCTTCAAGTCCATGTAATCTAAGACTCACCCAGCATGCTAAACAAATCCCCAGAGGGAAAAGTCCCTTCCATCCCTGTAAGGAAATCTTTGGCTTTACCATAAAATGCCTGCAGGGTTGCACTCTGCATTGCTTGTGCTGTGCTCGAGGGAAGGCAGTTATGCATCAGTTTTCAGTACTGTCGATATGACATTTTTCATCACTACACATCTATTTATAAATAAAACAATTAATCCAGTCTCGCAAAGACTTGAACAAAAAGTAACTAAGCATTGAAGCAGACCTATTAGCAAGACGTAATGCTACACATCTACCATGACCACGAGGTCCCTGCAACCAGCTACCAGGATGCAGCTACCCAACTGGCCCGATTCCCTTCTTGTTGGAGTTGTCAGCCACTAGGGGGAAAATACATATACATATACACATATACATACACACACAAACATTTGCACACGCACATATAGAAATATATTAATAATAATTTTTTTAAAAATCTAATGGATGAGGATTAGGACCTTACAGGTGGTGAAGAACTCACTGTCAGGATGTCAGCCCTGAGAGCACTCTATCACCTATAAGTATTCCTGCCTGGATAGTTTCTTTCAGAACATTAAATGGTTTTCACAGCCCACGCTATTCTGGATTTGTGACCTCCCAGGGAGCAGGCAGACACACATACTTCTCAGTTAGCCATTGCTTTCACAGGATCCAGCAATAATCGTCTTCACCAGGGAGCACACCAGGAACAGAACAGCAGTCTGCCCAGAGGAGCCACCACAAGGACAGGCTACCCACGTCCCTAAAGAGCTTGGGGAAGGGCAGAGCACAGACCTCACCTTCCTCTCAGCTGTAATAAGTCAAGGTAAATGTGAACATATACACAAATTCATTTAGTCACATGTAAGTCGTTAATTCATGCATAAAAGCACTGTAGTATATTAATTCAAATCGACAGTGTCAAGGCCGGTGTCAATACCCCCTACTTCTCTTTCTGAAGGGAAAGTATCAGAGCTGGTACATTTGATTTCAAATTCTATCTACAGAACTGTATGGATTTCAGATAGCTGTGTTTTAAAACCTCAGAAAAATACTCCTTGCACTTGTTTGTCATTCTCAAACAAAATATGATTTGAATGAGAGAAGATATGAAACCTGCCAACTAATATATTTATTGTTATAGAGAGGAAATGATAAAGATAGACATTATGAGGAGATAATACATGGTAGGCATTATAAACAGAGAGAATTATAGAGAAGAGATATTGAACTCACTATTTGATGGGAAGGGGGGAACGGCATATACATGTCAGAGATCTTCTGTTAACCCCTCAGGAAACGTAGCTCTATGCTGCCCCACCAAGCAGCAGTAACAGCAACACGTGGACCCAAGTTCTTTACGAGGGTTTCATAGTTTATTAATAATACCACAGGACTCGAAAGAGATGTTTTTCCAGTGCAAGAGGAGAAGAGTTCCCTCGCAGCGCTCCATCCCAGCGCATCTCCTATGCATCATTTTACGTTGACTTCTTCCCTCTCGCACCTCAGGAGTAACCAAGCAAAAGTGGATTTTCACACTGCCTCACAAGAGGGAGATAATCATGATTAAATTCCTCACTCTCCCAGCTCTATTTTTTTTTTCACATAGTTTTTCTAATAATTGGATCAGCTGAGAATTGGAGCTTTCTTCCTCCTCTCATTTCTAGTAACCAGAATCACATTCACTTTTTTTTTTTCCTTTCTCCCCAGAATTAATCCCCTGGAGATGGGAAAGGTTTTCTGTTGTGGTTTTCGCTTCCATGTAAGATTTGAACAATCACTGGTGAGTTAGCTTTGACAGGTGTTAAAATATCTTGGAGCAGGCTGAACATTCATATTGATTAACTAATACATGGGCAGAGTTTTTTAGAACTGATTGTTTTTCTCTAAGCGTTTTAGAAGGAAGTGGAGAAAACGTGCTGCATTATCAAATTCTTTCTAATCCATTTTCATGTACTATACTCCGTGTTCATCTAGTTTAACTACTAAGCTGTCAAAGACCAGAAAACAGTGAACAATGTAGTTATGTGCTTATTCAGAAGACTGAATCCCTCCATTGCAGCTGTTTATTCATAATATAATTAGGCAGAAATAACAGCTTATGTAAAACTTAATAAATTCCTGGGAAGGTCCTAACTGATTAATATTTTTCTACCAGCCTGTCTGATAGAAATGCCCTTTCAAAATGGAAAATTTTCAAGTTTGCAATTATTGGTGTCCCTTTGCCTCATTGCTATGGCTAAATAGTATTAGTAAATACGAGCCAAAAAGATTTATCTGGTAATCCAGATACATGACTTGCTGTGTTTTATACCTCAATTGTGACATGGTTTTCAGTGAAAATGCTCAGTGTATGAGGGGTGCAAGATGAGACCCCTTTAGGAGATAAAGCTGAAAGCTTCAACAGTGCCTTAAATTCACAGATGCCAACAATTTAGCAGGGTCTGATCCTACTATTGAAGTACTCATCATGGTTTAAAAAGATGAGACTTCATCTTAGGAGTGGTGAAGGAAGTGCTTGTTTTGATCATTAAAGTGAATTTTAAATGGTTCAGTGCAGAGATAGTCCATAGCCAACCTCTCAGTTTGGACTCCAATGTGCAGAAAAAAAACTAAGATATTTTGATCCATTTTGCTCATACCAGTGGTAAATTTCTCCAAAGACAAAAATTCTAGGATTTCAGGGCCATGCAGGAATAATGTTAACAAAGCCACCTCCTTCAAAAGATGCTGTATACTCTTTTCTAAGCAAGTACATCCTCTCCTCTTATATGCCAGCACCTGTCTGTAACGTAAAAGCCAATTCCTATTTGAATTGCTAATACCAAATATATATGTATTGCACGGCATAAAAACCAGAGTTATCACTAGACAAAACATCTGTCAGGAGGGTTTGTTTTATTTTTAATATTCTTCGTGCCTGCATCTAAAGGTGCCCACCAGCCAGTGCAAGGTCTTCTCTGACAAACTCTGGGGCAAACAAACAGACCTGTTTTATCTGCGTTTCACTTCCAGCATGGCCCTCACTAGATGGTGGGAAATGTTCCTTTTCTCAAGGAGAGATGACCTTTTCCATGCTGCATGAAACTCGTTCTGACAAGCAGAGGTGAAGGCTTTTCCTTCCATTGAAAGGTAGAACAGAAACAGTGAATTTTACGGTACTACGCATAACTAATACCTATTTTACCTCGTTCTCAGCACATCTTACAGAGCAACTCTTTTCTTAGCTTCACGACTAACAAATCCAAAGCTTTTTCCTGTCTTTCATATATTTCCCTTTAATGCTAGTACTGAGTTCCTATTACACTCTAAGGACATCTTCTAACTCAAATTAGAAGTTTACGCTCTCAAGTCGTGTGTGTATTGAAATAAACAGTTCTTAAAGATTAATTATTAATTTTTAACTCAGGAACATTAAAAAGTAATGAGAGGCTTCTCTGGGCCACCCTTCTGTGGTGTGGTTTCAGACTGCTTCTAAACTTGGTTTGGGTTATTTGGGTTTTCCTCTTCTCAGGACTAATCCAAACAAAACACGTCAATGCACTTACACAAGCCATACAGAGAAATATTTTCACTGAGGCATGTATGGATGTATGACTGTTACACTACAGTCAGTGCAGCAAAGCACCAACTGGCCTTTTTATTTTAGATTTCTCTCTAATTTTATGCCTTAAATCATTAAATAATTAAACAACGAGCTACTCACTCTTTACGGCTGCTCACAACAGCAACTTTTAGGACAGAAGGCAGGCAGCAGTAAGGACTCCTGGAGGGACTTGTGTTTCACTTGTACATGAAAGCGAAGAGGAAAATTCTGGCCTTATTTAGGCTAATTTAAGCCTTGAAAAATATCCCTGATTTCAATCCTATGCCTCTGGATTTACATTGCCATAACAGATTTTAAAAGTCTCATTTCCCTTTTTTACTACCAAGCAGGCTAACACTGGAGCTAGCATGAACTCACTTCTGGGTTTCAGAGCTCTATGAAACAGAAACCTAGACCAAAGCCATAAAAGAGTTAACAATTCACAAGGATAAAAAGATAATTCAGTGGGTTTTGGAACCACACAAACATTTTTATTTTTTTAATTTGTATTTTTAAAAACAAACTTCACTTTGGAATAGCAAAGACTTTTATTATCTGTAATGCATAATAAAGTCATATCAAGTAAAAAGGGTGAGACAATGTCAGAAGAAGCCCTGTGTTTTTATTTCCTTATATATTCCGTACATTTAGTTTTTCCAGATAAGCATTAAATTGATATACTTCTTTCCAGAAATCCGTCACTTATTTTTACATTAGTTGAAGTTACGATGCTCTTAGCACAATTTGTGGTAATTTTGTTAATATTAAGCTTTACTGCATTACCCTGTAGGTCTTTTGTCAAGTGTGAAGAGCCATTTGCACAATTTAATCTCGAATTTTCAGATATAGAATATAAATATATTTTCCTCTTTGAAATACAAGGAAATGATATAAGAAAAAAAAAAAAAAAAAGCTAAATCTACTCAGGCTTTGGCCAAGATCCTTATTTAACCCCAATCTACAAATAGATAACTGTACAAAGTGCCCTGGCCTCTGCAGAGGGACGTGGGGCAGCAGGAATCCTGCAGTCTGGAGCACCTCCAGCAGCAGCAAGGAGAGGGACGGCTCCCACTTTAACTGAAATTTAGAACAGCCAAATCTTTGAGAACCTTTTCATCTCCTGACTCACTTTCCAAGACACATCTGAGCCGCCTACCTCTGTTGGGATGATCAGGAGCCCCCCGTCCAGGTGGAGGTACAAACAAGGCTCCAGGGATGCCTGCATCGTTGGGCTGTTTGCTCACAGCATGCTTCAGGAGCTCCCGGGCCCGTGGCTTAAAACTGCAAACCACAAGGACATTTTCAGTGAAGTCCTGTTATGAGAATAAGAGGTGCTGAAGCAGACCAGTAATTCATACCTTACTGAGCTGATGGCTATCCAGATCTTTTACTACAGATATTTTTCTTACAAAGAACAATTAGATTGATGAAATTTATTTCTAGCTTTTAAAAAATGTTCATTCTTCCAAATGATCATCTAAGTCTACCTTTGCACATTTTACTATTAGGAAAATGACTGTGATCCTTTTACTTGGAGAAACTGAAATGCTCAAATAGCTGCCTTTGGCTAATGGCCTTGGCATTTGGTGAATGGCCGTGGGTTATGAGACATGTCCAGCAAAGCAGTGTCTGCAACTCACATTTTCATGTTTGTACTCCACTGAAGGTATCTCAGTTTCCCAATTGGTTCCAAGTTTGACAATGACCATAAATATCCTTCCCCTGTTTGTACATTTACCTCTCCGGGAAAGGAGTTGGGAAGCAGGTCTGGGATATTTAGGTGGATGGGAAAGAGTGTGTGCACATCCAGCTGTCTCTGTACAAGAGAGAGATGGAGAGAAACAGTATTATAAAGTCACTAAAAATCTTCCAGTGAGCGATTCAAAGGCGAGATTACAAATAGTACAAGATTCTGGAAGTCCCTACAGCACTCTCTGTATTTTAAGTTGGAAGTTTTTCTTAATAGGAAAGTCTGAAAATGTTTCCCTCTGCTTTATATTCATGTGCATCCCTGTTTGTCCCCAGACAAATTTGTCTTCAGTCAGATCATCATAACCCTTTGCCACGTAGATGACAACTCCCTGCTTCACAACATTGCAAGTAAAGATTGCCTGATCTTAAGGGAAAAAAAAATACCTGAGTTTTTTCCTATCAACAGTTTCTTTATTTCAGGCTCATAATATCACCTTTTTTTTTCTTCTTCTTCTTAATTCTGGTCTTTCATCCATTATCCTGATCATCCTGTTTAACTCTGACTGCGCTGGTGCCTCAGACGAATCACTTGCACTGGAGAGTTGTTGTCCTGGGCCCTTGGCTTCTCTTCACCAATAGATGTTATTGTCTTGTAACTGCGCATTATCAGAAGGCCGGTTTGCACTAGACTGTCCTGATATTTCATCATTAAAAAAAAAAAAAAAAAAAGAAAAAAAAGGGAAAAGAAAAACACAACAGACAGGTTATTACCCACAGCCAGGGCTTTCTGCTCCCTGCACTATTTTGTTGATGCTCATTCTGTATTTCTATACATTCCCCCTGAGCAATGAACTGGAAAATAAAACTGAAGCTATTATTCCTCCCTATAAAAATCTCACATGCTGCGCACTCATCCGGCTTTCATAACTCTCCTTTGGTTTTCCTACGTCGTGTGATTGGGCACAAGAAAACAGCTCAATTATCTATTGGACATGGGCACTAATGAGGCCCAGTGCACTCGGAGCTAATTGGAAGAAGAAGCCCAAAGCTTTAACGCCTGCAGCCTTAATATAGCTAATAACCAGCATGGCAGCAGGATTAGCCCGTGCCACTCTTTCGATGCTTCCCATTTTGCCCATTCTGGCACGTAAATTCTTCCTTATTGTTACCTGGGGCCGGCTGCGCTGCTAATGAATGGGGTTTCTCTGGGTTGGATGTTCAGAAAAGCAGCGGGCTGCTCTGTGCAAGCCCCAGACACCGAAATGACCTTCCCTTCTGAGCACAACATCCGCTCCGTCTGAGGGATGTGTGCTCAGAAAGGCTGGTAAGCAACTTGCTCGGCTGTGATGCTCCAAATTGTCCGAGTCACACGGAGCTCCTGGAATAATTGTGGCTACGTCCCGCTTGATTTTTCTTGTAGCTCTCGGGGCGATGCAATTAGTGGCAATACGAACATTAATTGACCTAACCTCTGAATCAGAAAGGCGTCCCCACAGAAGGGCTGAGAGTGACAGCCCTGGAGGAAAATTTCTGACATTTCTAGTTTGTGTTTCCACAAGCAGGTGAGGAAATGAATGGAAATTGGGCTGTGGCACCAAGAGTAGAGGTCCCATTAACAAGCCCTGGGGAAATACTTTCTAGGGCCATTAGTAAGTGTGCTTTATGTGGCAAGCAGGCTGCTGCTCTGGTGAATGGATGCTTTTCATGCAGAGTCAGGAGGATCCTTTGTTTACTCTCTGCCAGGCTGTGTGCCATTCCCAGCCGTGCTTTAATGCCCTCTGAAACACAGCTAGCAACAATTCTGCTCCCCAGGAACAGGCCTGTTCCCTCGCTGAGGCATGGTGGCTCTTGTTTATCAGGGACAAAATGGTGCTAATAATATATGGGGTTTCTAAAAGATGGCATTTCTGGCAAAAAGTTTACAGCTTAACCTGGAAAGAAGAAAGGAGAAAACTTGCAAACAAAACCACCTGTCATTCTCTTCAACCTGTTCGTATTCCATGTAACCTATGAAATACGAGCAATCAGAAAATAGCCAAATATAAAGGCAAAGAGCTGAGCAAAACCAAGGTGAAGGTATGACAGTGCCAAACAATCCCACACCTGGGAAAGAGACAGAACAGGGGAAATTGTGTTTGCTAGGAAGCGGACACAACTGCTGACACCGAGCACAGTGCAAGGACCTGAGGTCTGCTTGTGTGCTCCAGCCTCCGACCCGCAGCCAGGGGCAGCTCCAGGCCCCAAAACCCAGGATCCTGTCACTGTGGGGAACAAGTTGTCATCATCAACCATTGATACAGCTTGTAACAACCCCCTTAAACATATATATATGTGCAGCTGTGGGGCTTCAGGGTGTATGTGCATCACACACACACAAAAACCTCTGTGTTTTATCTGAAATATGTATTAGTGCAGCATGGGGCTTAAACTTCCCGCAGCTATCTACAGCTGCGAACTTTCAGATCTTGTCTAAAGGGATTCTATCTTACCATTACTCAACATCTGATGCGGTAGAGCTGAGATAGCTGAAAATCAGGTGTGGAAGGTGGCTGGACAAGCTCTCTTCAAAGAAAGAGACCTCTCTTCAAGGTCATTGGGCTTGCAAACCAAAGTGGCCAGCACACAAATCAGCACATGCAGGGCTGAAAGGAGCTTGGTCAGCTCTGTCTGCCATTCTTTATGATGGTTTTAAGTGTCTGAACACACTCTTTTGCTGTCACACTGACGACACGGGGAATTTTTCAGGTCTAATATCTGTCCTGTCTCGTAATTAGGCAATTTGGAGAACTGGATGTTCCCAGCACCACCATCCAGATGGGTTAATGGGGGCTTAGCAGTGGGAGCTTCAAATAAAGCCCTGTGTGACCATTTGTGCCTTGCTCTGAATGCGTGGCAGGCAGCAGAGGTCTGGGGGCAATGTGCTATGGCCCCAGCGCAGAATGTGGGCTCCTGCCTGCCCAGGAGAGTTCAGTGGGGCCTCTGCAAGTCCTTGCTCACTGCCTACCCCTGCTCACTTCACCATTGGGTAATGGTATTTCCTTCCCTCTGCCACATGCACAGTGCCACCATGATGCTGACAGAGCCCAGAGGAAGGGGCAGCAAGAGATGGGCACAAGCTTCTCCATCCCAGCAGAGCAAGGAAGAGGAGGCACTGGGGCTGGGGCACTGGGGAGGCACTCGGAGCAGATGCTTTTCCCTCACCAGCTCTGCCACTGCTCTGTCCTTCCCCACAGAAGGTGCCTCTGCCACCCGTAACTGCCCTTTCCACTGCATGACAGCTTTTGGCACCTCCTTTAGCCTGCTAATTTAAGAGCCTGGGTCCGTCTCATTGGGTACTAACAACAAGTTGTAGTTAAGTGACATTTTCTATGCTATATTAAACTCTTTCAGTCAAAAAATATCTCACTGAAAAATCAGGAAAGAAGTCCCCAGGGCTATCATTATCCATCTGCTTTCCTAGCAACTTCAGGCAACCGCGAGGAATTTTAAAATAAATCTATATAGGATGCCTCCTCTCATGCCCTTCATGTCGCGCACTATCTTCCACGTCACCCTCAGAGAACACGAGGATCGCAGCCCCCAGTCAGTGAGCAGTGTCCCCAGCCAGCAATGGGAGCAGCAAGCTCCTGGGGTCTCGGGTGCCCTTTGCCTATGTCCGTGCCTGTGCCGAGCTGCTCCTCACCGCCCTACAGAGCTCTTACCATGCGGAAGGCACTTAACGTTTTGGGCAGGCAGATGAGAAAATAGCTGCCAGCTGATGCACAGTTAAACACAGACAAACAGAAACTATTTCGGTTTCCCCAATGATTCGTTTTGGGAGGGGCAGTGTGAGGATTTGGGTTTTTCCAGCGTCAGGATGGATTTTAACACGACCACAACATGTTTTTTGTAGATAAAAGCAGTGCAGGATTTCAGTTCCATTCACACAAGAGTGCTTGTAGCACCCAATGCTGCTCTGGAGGAGGTTGCAAGGCTGGGGAGGGAGCAAGTTAACAGGTTTTAGAGAGGTTAAGAACAGAGTAAGTTATCCAAACAGCCACAGCATCTTCCTCCACTGACTATGTAGGCATCCCCTTAAGGCAGCCAACTGAAGCTGGGCAGCAGCGATACTCTCCCCTTGTAGAGCAGAAGGTTTGCAGGAAGAAACTCAAAGGACCGAAGCAACCAGAACTGGGTCACCAACAGCTGAGCACAAAACTGCTGAGCCTGAACATGCCCCCGGTTGTTCAGTGCTGGGCACAATGGAGTCCGGATGCTAAATTCAATTCTTTAGACAATAAAGACAACATCAGCTACAATCCCCCAAAGTTTCTTTCAGCTTTCAACGTTATCCACTTATATGTTTCAAAAGCAAAAAGGAACTGTGCTCCATTTCCTATTATGCTCCATGGCTACACATGCTCGCTCACCTCCCAGCAGCAGACCTTCGGCGATCCTGCTTAGGGCAGCGGGAGATCATTAATCTTTGCTTCTCGGTTACTTAGCTTCAGGTCCAAACTAAAGTCAAGACAGAGAATTACTTGCACAAATACTCAAGTACATCAAAATTCAGATTTGAACAGCATTCACTTGATATTATCACACTAACAGTTTTACCATCTAACTCCAAACACAAGTGAGAATAAAGTTATAAATAGATGCTTAAATGCTCCTATCAGCTGAGGCTAATCAGAAGTCATGAAAGAGAGAGAAGTCATTGCCTTTTGACTCAGGATACAAAAGCTTTCCAGTTAATTGAAAGATCACTCAATTTTTACATAGCTTCCCTACCTCTCCACTGCAGCCTCCGAGGTGGGGCAGCAATGAAATCAGAGCACACCAAACCACTAAACTTTCCTTGCACAACTTTCTGGGTTTAATTGCAGCCTATAAAAGCATTGGAGTTGCTGCCACCTATAGACAAATGTTAAACACAAACATGCATTTCTTGGGAAAATGGAAGTGCAATCTGACAGCAAATAGATCCTGAATATCCTCATGTACATTAAGTGAGCACAGACCCCACCATTCTTGACACTGGGCTTTGTGCTAATAACCCGTAGGTGCTCACTGAGCTCTGTTTAACATTTATGTCACAAACCAGAATCGGCTGAAAACATCCAACACCTCGCACTGGTCCTTGTGTTGTCAGAGCTAATGGAAAAGAAAAACCAGATTTCAGTAACATACTGGTTACTCTGCTCAGCGGGTTTAATCCATGATGAAAATGAATTACGGTGTTTTAGCTCTCTCAAATAACCAAGTATGGATTAACCTTTGATTTAGACTTCAAGATGCACAAATCTTGTTGTGCAGGACTTAGCAGGACAATGTAAGATTTTCTGATTGACTCACAATAGTCATGCATAGATTATTTAAAAGTACATTACAAGCTCTTAGGAAAAGAGATTTTCAACTAATGTCCTAGAATAATGAAAGAGTCCTTTCCTTTCTTCTTGCATGTTACACCTGTGTCAGCCAAACAAGTGCAGAATGCAGCCATTTGCCAGAGGTAATAAATACAATTCTCAATATTATTGCAAGACAACACCCCTCATGACCAAAGAGATCACCAAAATACATCGGTTTGGACCTGAGGTCCACATCTTCTGCGCCTGAGAGAGAAGGCACCAGGGCTTGTGGAAGGGGAAAGTTTTGCAGGAGAAAGTAAACAGGTCTGTGGCTCAGCTTCTCCTTAACTACTTCTATTATTAAGGCCATGCACAGTGTTTAAAAGCACTAAGCCTCCCTACACGTTGCTGCACAAATGATATATCTGCAGGAAAAGCAGGGAGTGAAGAGCTACCACCCAGCTGGTACAGTGGGTCCTTCTGTGACAGGGTTAAAGCATATCAGCAATAAGAGCATGAGTAGAAGGATTGCAGGTTGATGCCAAACAACGTGAATACCATTTTATTAATCCCACAGCTCTCGACTCAGTCCTGCTGCCATAAAGGGGGAAAAGATACAGCAAGAAAACTGAAGGAGACTAGAGACCAGTGATCAAATGAAAATATAAACCAAGTTTCACTTGGATGATTTATCAATGCAGCTACCAAGTAGCCAGTCCTTACAAGTTTAGTGCAAACTGCATCATGCTGGATGTTTTTCTCAAACGTCCAGTAGCTGAAGGCTCATACCTGTGGGAAAGTCGCAGGCTTCAGCGGAGGAAAGAACAAAATGCAACTCGGTTGTTCAGGGCTGCACAGAGCAGTGGAAAACGTGGCTCATCTAGCCTTGGGGCTGTTAGGATACACAAGTGGAACTAAAGAAAGAAAAAACTAACATTGTTTAAAAATGTCACCTGGTTTCTGCAATCTTGGCTCTGCATGATGTTACTAACACCACGAGTACATAGGGATATTTTCTTTTTCCTGGGCAAGATGAGACTTGTTCAAATTGTACCTAAATTTTCACACACAGATAATGAAACAATCAAATCACGGTCTCCAGAATATCTTTGTAAATGGATTTTTTTTTTTTTTTTGCCAAGACATTTTCATGTCACTGCCTGTCAGTGAGGAACACCTTGAATCACAGCCATCTACATCTGTCCTCCCTGTTTGGCAAGACAGAGTAAATGTTTCAGTGCTAACAGGTTCCAAATTTTCCAAGTTATCTAGCTTAGCCCTTAATTTTTTTTTCCCATTTTCTTAGTGTGTAATTGCATCTAATTGTACATTTCGAGCAAATACACATAATCACAACGTTATGACATGTAATTACCTAATTGTGATGTATAATTAAGTAAATAGCATAAGAAATTGTGCAGAACTTTAATAAATTTATTAAAAAGAAGTTAATCTTTTCTGCGGCTGACAGAAGACGACATTTTCACCTATAATGATCATAATCAATTTAACATTTTCTACCCTAATTAGCGGGCACTCTGCAGGCATGTCCAGAATACACACAACTGAAGCAAAAAACAGTGTGATGACATTTGTGACTTTCTGTATGTATTTGCTGCATGCAAAGACAAACATCCTTACATAGAATTTAACGATCAGTTCTTAGGAACAGAATGCAATATCAGGAAAATCCATGCCATAGTATACATTAAACACGTTCTGTTGAAAACGTTTAAAAAAAAATCACTGTAATAGATCTTTTGGCCTGCAGGGCTCAAAGTACGTTACCTATCTGTTGATGTACCACCCCATGTGCAGGTCCGTACCATTAGTACCTCTGTTTTCAGGGAGAGGCAGTCCTCCTGTGGAAGCCCCTTGGTCCAGCTCCGTGCCTGGTCCACAGTTTGCTGGCAGATGAGGCAGCAATAGGGCTGAGCCCACAAAAGCAGGTGAAGGTTTGCCACCCCCTGGGGTGCCTGATCTGCCTTCACTGGACTGATCTTGCCGGTGACCTCAATGCACTGTCTTATTGTCCACAAGACAAAACGCCAATTATTTTTACAGTTTTCCAGGGGCAATATTCAACACAGATTTCACATCCCAGCCAAGGCAGTATCTAATGGGCTCCTACCAAGGAAATCAATGTATTAACTCACCAGGAGATGGTATTGTCCCTGCTGCCCTTTGGTGTGGTGACACAAGTCTGTACTCAGCACCATTTTCTCATTAGGAGTAATGCTCAGTTTAGGAGTTAGTCTTCTATGGAAGGAGACTTCACCTTGGCAAGGGAGTTTTATCTGTTGTCATAGTTCAGTTTCTTTGGTATCCTGGGAAAAGGCTGTGTATTACCCAGTTACATGCATACATTTCATATATACCTGGTGAGAATTCATGCATATATTTCATATACACCCAGTGAGAATTATTTTTAAAGGAGCTAACACACATCTCCTCCATTCTTCCCTGGACCTGTGGAGAGGTTAGCTACCTACACCAGCCAAATACTAAACCAACAGGTCCCTTTCACATCATGCATAATTTCACTTCCCAGGCAGTCAAGCAACACAGGATTAAAGACAAGAAAAGAAGTGACTGGTAGAATTTAAGACAGGTTCTTACGATACAAAAAAGGTTTGTCCTATGGTCCTTGTTTATATTTTTCCTCTCTGACAGACAAACCAGATCATGGGCTGATGATCTGTTCAAGATGGTTGGCAAGATATTTCTATGAATGGCTTACTCCATCTCCCCTAGAAAACGTGCAGTGTCATTAAGGTAACCTCCATATTTATGACCTTAATGGTACCTAAGTGATTGAAAGAGGGTTTTCTACATATAGCTCCTTAGGAAAGATCATATGGATACAGCTTTTAGTAACAGCTTTTCCACCTTGCCCTGCTGATATTGACAGTGATTTTAGGAACAACTGATTCACATCCAGGCTTTGGGTGCTTTATACACTTTATGTTTCCTGAAGGCAACAAAGCCCCAAATTGCCCAGAAATAAATTGAATCCACATGTTTTGGAGCAACTCTCTATAAACAGTATGTTTCATTTAGCAAATATTTTGGGAAGTAAGATCAACATGGGTTGAACACTGAAGAAGTGATTTAGAAGATTGTTGTAAACAGAGTAGCTACATACACGTAACATTTGACAGAGCAAATATGTGACAGAGCAACATTTGACAAATACAAAGCATTTTTCAAGCCATAAAAGACAGGTTTTGTTTCTCCCTACATTATGAAAATAAACTGTAACTGAAAAATAGCCTCAATTAACAGAAATTAGTTTTGCGGTGGGTATGTAATTTAAAGAGGAAAATCAGCACATTACACACACTCTGCAGCTATCTTAACAAAAACTGACACCCTCCCAAGAGGGCACGTAATGTAAATTGTTGGCAAACCATATGAATGCCAGAATGAAGAAAGAAAGAGAAGAATCTGGGATGACAGTAAAAATGATACAATCAACCCAAACACAGACTGAAATTCGCATTTGCTTTGCAGTTCCCAGTTATCAAAAATTTGACACCTTCTCTGTCACACCAGCGTCCCAGGGAAAAAAATTAGCACTTCAAACACCTCCACCCACACCATCAAGCACAACTCCTATCCACAACAACCTTATCAATTTTTTTCCTTTTTTTTTTTCTTTTTTAATGGTAATACCTCCAACTAGACTGTACTTGGGAAAAAAAAAAAAAGCTTATGTGATTTGAAAAACAGAGGGATGGCCACATATCAATGTGGTGCTATGACAATGAAGCTTTCCATCACTTTCTAATCCACGTAGACCATAATAAAAAAAAATCTAGAGCAGTTACTGGAAGAATTTGGATAGAACAGTTATAATAATATCCATCTGAGAGAGGGAAAGAAACGTATAATACACACACACACACATACATATTCTGCAGGAGACATTCTAGCTGGCCTTTGGGAGAGAAAAGGTCTCCATTTATACAAGCAATCAAAAGATATTTTCTAGATACGGGGCTAACTGGTCTTTTGTTTAATAGAAACACTTTCAAAAACCAGAATTAATCCAGATTTGTTGGTTTAATAAAGAACAAAATCCAACTCACTGATTTAATGCACTAGATTTACTGCTATGTTCTGGCCACATGAAGTGCTGTAAATTGGATTCAGTGAACACAAGCGACTCAATAAATGTCAGAAACAGGACAAGATATCAGTAAATCCACACCAACACATTAAAAATCACTGCAAAGTATCTTAACCAGAAGGCAGCAACCCTGATTTTCTGCATTTTTTTTTTTCTTATATTTACACCCACCCAGGACAAGTGTAAATTGTACTAAGTCAACAAATAGGACAACATCAGCTTCTCAGGCATGTAGGTGAGTCTACACCAACAGAGAAGCCTGTTCCCACTCACCCTGTAGAGAACATTGCTTGTCTTAGTCACCTCGTCTTCCTCCACAAAGACTATGATAGAACTGAGATCTATCACCACCGTGTCATTAATTTATCAGAAGTATTCTTTTGATCATCCATGATACAGAATTTAACAAGAAGGTATTAAAGGTGTTGCAGAAACACACAGAGTGGTCTACAAATCCGCACCTATCACTGTATTAAACTCTCCTGTACACCAGTTTGGATCCCTTGCAGATACGTTTTAAGGTGAACAACCAAAGATGCTCATTGTGTGATATCTTCCTTGCAAATGCAGCTTTCCTCTCATGATCAAATATCAGGAGAGCCCACAGAAACACTCATTTTTTGCTTCCCAAGCACACAGGTACAAGGTCCACCACCAAGGTCTACCTACTCACTCCTTTCCTCTTTTGAGGTGCCCAATTTCATTGCAAAACCCCATAAAGTCGCCTTTAGTGGCAGATTCCTCTTCTCTGGCAATCCATAACACCCAAGTCACAGCAGGGGAGAAATTTCCTAGAATTCCAAAAGTCTCCTCTACCTCAGTTGGGGAAATTGATTCCTGCATAAAGTGGCATTTCAAGACAAATTTCAAAGAGTCTCACCATTTCTCCTAGTGCGACTTCCTAAATCTACAAGGAAATTGGCCCTCTGGGCTTTCTCATGAATGTACATAAATCAGATTTAAGTTTACAAAACTAACCTATTGATTATGTCCTTCCACGCTATGTTTCATAAGATAAAATCTCTGTTCTTACCAGTGAGAGCAAACAGACGTTAAACAGACAATGTTTTTTGTTGTTTCGTGAAGAATTCTAAACACAATTAATCTGGATTTAGATAGTTACATAAGCCTTTGGATTTAGGCAGTATGAGTATTACCAGATCCAGACAAAAATAATCTGTATTTTCCTTGCCCTGAGGTCATATAATCCTCTAGCACATTCAGTATCCTGCTCTGAACATCCATTTCTCTCTCTCTCTCTCTCTCTACATCAGACCCTTTCCTTTGGTCTTTGCTTATCCTACAATTAAAACAATAGTTAAGAAAGTATATTCTGACTCTTCTTTCCTATCTGATTTTTTTGCATACTGATTCCTAAATTTCTTTAATCCTTTTCTTAATCACCATCACTGCTGCCTACAAAAGACCTTTCCAGGATCCAGCAGTTTCACAGCATAAGCAGGACTTGTTAGCTCTGTATAATGAGTCTGAGTCATCTGAAGACATTCCTAAAGGAAAGCAGCATTTACTGCTGAATAAAATACAATTATATTTTGCAAATAATAAAAATAGGTAGGAAAGAAGGTTATGTATTGATCCTGTTTCACTCACATACACAGGGTATGTATTTACTAGAAATGATATTCTTTTTTTTTTTTTCCCCTTAAGTCTCATCAAAGATATTACTAAAGGTGGAAAATAGGATGAAAGCCACACATCCTGAACCCTGATGCCAAAGCAGACCCCCAATTAAAACCCACTTCTCCCTGAAAATGCCACTCCTGTTCCCCTCTCAGCAAGGGGCAAATAAGCAGAATCTACCTTTGATGACTATTAGAAACTCTTCAATAAATGAGAGAACTGCGATAACTTGGGATCTAGCCTAGGCTACAAATAGCAATGGTTCACACCCAAAAAAAGTAACCAGAAATATCTGGTTAATTGTTCACCATCACTCACATTCAGTGCATGGTGTGTGGAGCGCAGTGTTAGGTGACAGGGATCAGTGCAGCCAGGATGGGAAAAAAATGCAGCCACTGCACACCTGCTACAGCATCACAGCTAGACGAGAATTTCATAGCTGCTGTATTCTTAAAAACATACTAGATATTCAGGACATGGGACGGAATAAAATAAAGCCACGAGCTAATTAGCAGATTGTTTACAAATCCCAGACCCCTCTTCTCTCCAGTGGCTGTCTTAGCAAATACAGATACCAGCACAGACCTCTTTTTTTATGCTTCCATCCTTTATCTAACTTTGCCTTTCATGGGTTCATTGAAGCAATGTTTTGTAATTGTGTCAAATTAGTAGAAAACCCAAGGTATAGCAATTTGACAATGATATAACTGTCATGATGGTTCTACTTTTTGCTTGTACCTACTCACGCATAATTAGAATCAAATATCTACCTCTCAGCGTTTCTCCTGGGCTCATCCAACTCTGAAAGCTCTCAGGCCATTAAGGCATATCAATTAGTAATGATTTTTTTCAGCCCCCAGCAGCCACCGAAGCATACATTAAAGGTGATATCTGTAGTCAAAAATTTAATGTGCACCATTTGAGAATATCTACTTTGTAGAAGAGAATATTATTGGGGAAACTCATTTGCTTAAAGTTTTATACCACAGCTATTAAAAATATTTTATTTGCTGAATAAATGTCCGGTGAACACTCCCATATCTGTTAAGTAATATTAATTGCACACAGGTTTGGAAAACACAGGAATCATTAAAGGATAAATGTGGCTGTGCAATAGTCCAAAAGAGCTAATGTTACCACCTCCCAGGCCACTTTTACAACCTTCTTAGTAGGACCATCTTTAAATAAGTCATCGTGACCTCAGGAAAGCTACTTTCATTTTTTAGTATATCTATCCAATTGAGTAGATGTCAGAGAGCCAGCTCATTACAAGCACCAGAATTAAAGGGCTGTCACATTCCTCGTAGCTAGGTTAAGTCTGTTCAGTTCGGGCTGTTGGAAAAACAATCCTTTTCATGTTCACAGTCATTTCCAGGCCTGGTAGGTCAGTTACCTTTTGTTTCAAATGCAACTCAAAAATTATTACCCAAGATCAGACTGCAACACAAATATAATGAACAGTATGGACACATATTTAGTGATAAGGTAACAATGGAACAGAAAAATCTCCATATGCAGGAAAGAAGAATAGAAATGCACTCTGTTCCAAAATGGATTAGGAACTGTGTTAGCTTGTCCCTTGTTTAAATGCTGTACAGGTAGTTTGAGAGGTTTCAGTAAATACTGGAGTGAAAACCAGTTCAGCTAATCAGCTAATCTTGGCACCAATTTAATCTTCATAAGCTTTTTTCCTGATAAACACATGCAAGTAACGTCTAATCTAAGGTCACCACAAGTACCAGAAAGGTTTCCACAGGCTCTGAATCAGACTTTGTATCAGAGATGGAAATTAGTACAGAAAATGGTCAAAACAGAAGAAAAATGCTGAGGTTGCCTCCAAGGGAAGCTGGAAACTTGTTTCCACCTTGCATGCAACCGGAAATCTACCCTGTAGTTGCTGCTCAGTGGCTGCTTTCTTGTCCTACTGCAGGTCTTGGCCCAGCCCATCCTGCTGCATTTCAGGGTGTATGAACATCAGTGAAAACAGGTGGCTTCATGACATCAGGAAACTTAGCCAAAAGCTGTAAGCATTACTACAGATTATTTGTATTATGGCTTTGTCAGCTTTCAGAAGAGCTAATCCAGTGAATTCACAGCTTCTGGACCATCTACTTTGAGCTTTACCTATGTTTATTTATTTGAAAATACACATATACACTGACCCTCGTAGAAAATATCACAAACTGATGAGATGCCAGGAGTAAATCCTCGTAGATAGCAAGCATGAATCTTGCTATGAAAATACAGATGCAATTGAATTTGTCACTTATTTGAGTGACAGAGGCTCTGACTCCTCCTTAAGTGATGTGACCTGTAACACATTTGGAATATAAGCATAGCATTCATTTCCAAGTTTTTATCCTACCGTTATGCCTGTAAAACTGTTTCCACTTGAATGTACTTGGTGTTAGTCAAAAATCTCTGGTCAAAAAAAGGTGAAGCAGGATGGAAATGGCATACACAGCATTTCCTTTTACCCTTAGCTGCAATGAACCTTCTTGCAGTGTAGCTGACCTAATAATCACTTGAAACATTTGTATAATGCCTTAATTATCTGTATAATCACCAACAAGTCTGACAGCAAATTTCTCAGCAGGAGTTTGCAGACTCCTCAGTTAGTTAATGCATTACTTATATGAGTCTGAAGGTTCGGTCCCAGCACAGGTCATGTACCTGGTATGACTTTTTCCAATGAGGCCCAATTTTTTTTTCTATTTATTTTCCTTTGGGTCTAAATAGCAGTTCTGCTGCAACTGTATATCTTTTACATCTGCATGCAGGCTTCTGTACTAATGAAGCTCCTTTTTCTCCACACACGGAAATCCTCTAGACCAGACAAGCTTGCCATGAAAGAGTCATTTCAGTACGTAGCTCTCCTCATGTCCTGCCACCCCTTCCCTTCTGCTTAGCCACTGTGGTCCTTCCTCCACCATGGTAATGCCTGGCCAGCAGCGCTGAACATACCCTTCACTTCTCCATGAGTAGCACAGTTAAACTCAGTGAGTACTGGGGAGTAATCCCATAAGATGCTGAATGAAAGCATATGTGGAAAACAGATTTACATCCTCTATTTTGCAAGCTGGGACTTTTGCAAGTTGCAACCAAAAATAATAGAAGACTTGAACAAACACTCTATACCTCACTGCATTGCTTATGCTTTGATATTAAAGCTTCCTTCCAACCACTTAAAAAATATTTCCAAACCAGAGGAAGAAACATACTTGAGCCAAAGTGCCAAATAATCCATCTAGCATGATCTGCACACGTATGCATGCAAGAAATATCTACCACCCAGGCAAGTCTACACATCCCCACTCCCTTTTGCAGCCATCAGTCAGGTTTGACCTTTGGTTCAGACCTAAAATCTTCCAACCCATTCGCTCTATCTTAAGACGAGTGGCTTCTTCAGGGAACGAGATGATAATGTATCTGCAAAGGGCTGACTCTTTGTGCTGTTGGAGGGGGAAAGTGCCAGTATAACAAATTGCTCCTGTTCAAACCCACGAATTCAAAACAAGCATCTGGAAAACTTGACAAGAATACTCAAATGACCCTTGTGTTTTGACAGCTGGAAAAGAGAAAGCACTCTCTGTGAGGGGGAAAAAAGTGTACTCAAACTTTTTGCCTAGACAGAGAAACACATAGAGCTGTTGGAAACATTCTGCTTCAAAGCCCATTAAATTAAGCTTTCAGTGCAAAGTATGATTAATACAGGCAACTGTATTTGTGCTCACAAAACCGTGGTCAACACCACCAGAAGCTGGTCGTGGCGATGGGCAGGCTGAGAATTCCCTCCTCTCACGAATCCCCGCTGGTGGAACTGATCACTCCCCACTACGAGAGGAACTTTTGTCCGTCTTGAGCCCTGGCACATTGGAGCTGGGCTCTGCTGCTTTCATCAGGGGAAGAGCTGCTGCCCAGTCCATGCGGAGAGGCCACTGAGGATGTCTCCACAATGCACAGACTGCAGTTTTGTTCCTTCTCCCTAGTCCTGTGAAGAGAAACAACCTGAGATATTAAGGAGGGTGTACTATTACAGACTGAATTTCAGTTTGATTACGTTTCAGGATTTCTGGTTTGGTCAAGATCTGAGGCAAAACAAATGAAAACAAAACAGCAGTACCTTGCAACATCAATGAATTCTCTTTATTCAGAGGTTCCTGATCTGTCTTGGTCTCTGCAGATGAGACCTACTCATTACATTGAAATGTCTTAAAACTGTTCAAAATGTGACCAAACACTGCCGGCATTTCACAGCAGCAGACTGTGCTGATTCTGTTCCACAGACTCTGCTTTGCTGCTGTGGATGGTTATGCACTGTACATCTAGGACATGGGAAACAGTTTACACAAACACTGAACTGCCCTGCAGGAAGAAACCAAAGGGAAATTGAGCAGCAAAATCCATGCTCCCACTGCGCTCAGGGATGTTGTTTCATGGAAGATCTCTCTGAAGTGGTCTTCTTACTGGAAGATACTCAAGCAAATAATAGTCTAAGTCCACTCTTTCAGACTGGAAAAAAAAAAAAAAAAAAAAAAAAGGGAAAGAAGGCACTCTAGGAGGCACAAGTTTAAAGAGATGCTTGAACTCCCCAACAGGCAGCACCCCAAATCCTCCAAACCACAGGTAGTCAGAAGTCCTGCATTTACCTTAAAGATGCCTTGGAAAACGTATAGGCTTGAATGCCAGAAGAACAAAGCATAAGCCTCAGTACTTTACAGTTATTTGTATAGAAGAAATAACAGAAGTTTTTGAAAATACTTGGGTTTTATTACACTAAAAAATGGTCCTGGTTTTAAATTGTTTTTGATTAAAAGTAGTTCTGCTTGAAGGTACTCAGTAATGCATTCAGTGTTCAAAACCACCAAGAACTGATACTTTATATATAGCAAACACTGGACTTTATTTTGTTGGGGGTTTTTTGTGTCACAAGAAAAATTAACCAAGTTACATTAGAAAATGGGTCACAACAGGATTTGCAATAAACACTATATACAATATCAGCCATTTGTACAGAACACAGCTGACACACACACAGAGTTTTCTGGTTTATGCCTTACTTCTACGACTCTAAATTGATTTACAACCCCATGTGAGACTCATAAAACAGCCCTAGGCAACTCTAGTCTGCAAGCAGACTATTTGCAACACTGTGAATTTCTCAATTTGCCCATTTAGAAACATTTTCCCTTTTCCTTCCTTTCAATAACAGATTTCTGGAGGGAGTAGGGCGAGAGATGAGAAGAGAGATTTAATGGTTACATAACTTGACACACAAACAAGTGCATCGCCTGCTCCAGCTCCTGATCCTGGAGGAAATCTGTTATTTGACTGGGACTGGGGGAATTACTGCTCCCTGCACACCCGCCCCAGCAAATACCAGTATCTGGGAACAACACCAGCGTCCTGACCACATGGGTCTGACGATGTAAACGTGGCTGTGAGATGAACCCCAACTTTAACGTCACTTTAATTAGAAGAAAGTTCTGATTTTATTAAGCCAGAAGATCTATAAAAACAGCAAATTTGTGTTTACACACATGGGAAGGCTTCCAAAATGAGGCAAGGTTGGTCTATAAAGGAGTTTGTTTATTAACCCCACCCTAAGCACAACCCTCTGATATCAGTAGATAATTATCCATCTGCCAGTTTGGAAATTAGGTACAGAGAAATGGCACAGGGGGTCCCAAGGTGGCCCAGGAAATTAGAGACAGAACAAGAATTTGCTATTCTGATTCTTACTGTAATACTCTTTCTAATAAGCTCCTTTACACTACCACTTTCACTTTACTTTTCTAATGGGAAAATTGCTATGGACATTTTCTGTCAGGCAACAGGCATCTAGAGACCAAATACTAAATTGCACAATCACTTGTTTTGTTCAACCCCACTACACTTCCACTGGGGTTACATGGCAAAAGCTTGGAGCTGACTTGTCTCCGTATCTACCTGTTCCTCTTGCTGTTACTCTCTAATTTAACACCTTGTGATGGAACAGGTATGAATCCCAGCTCCTCCTCAACACTTTGGCTAGACTGGTAAGCATAACTGAGATGTACCTATTTTACTCTCTCTCTTCCTGACACTGCAAACACAGATCTTTCATGTCCATGTTCCATTGGTTGGCTTATTTTAGGGCCTGATACCAATGAAAGATACACATAGGAACCAGCAAGACGTGACAAGTGATTAATACTGCCATAAATGTTCTTTTTGCCTGGGTAGATCACTCTTTGCAAGATTTTGGTTTTGCTTTAGGGGTGGCCTTTGAGTGCTTTTAAGGCCAGGTCCATGGTCTGACGCACCATGGACACAAAACAGAAAAAATACCACTGACCTGTCCTGACAGTAAAACTCCACAGCATGCTGTCAGCTTCCATCCTGGCTCTGCAAACCCAATACATGCTCAGACAAGGTACACAAGCAAGGCTCACAGTGGGTACAGCGGAGCTCGGCAGCTGAGAGTGACCCACGAACCCCATATGCAGAGGAAGGACTACTTTAGGAGGCCGGGCCTGCACCCCTAAGCCCCTGGGCCCACGAGCTGCCCGCTGAGTGCAGTCATTTGAATCCTCTCTCAGGTTGCATTAATAGCCTCGAAAACACTCTGCTGCTCTTTAATTAAAGAAGCCCTTCTGCTTGCCCACAGAACAACTGTTCCATAGAGAATGAAGTAACAAATCAGGCCCAACTGCCAATTCGTCTTTTGCAGTTAGTCATGTGAGGAACGTGATGATGGCAAAGACAAAAAGCCTTTTTTTTCCATGAGTCATAAATTTTGAAGAAAAACCTGCAGTATTTCAGGACTGTGGGTTTTGGGAACAAAATTACAGTTAATCATAGAATCATAGAATAATTTATGTTGGGTGGAATCTGTGGAGGTTATCTCATGTAACCTCTCTCTAAAAGCCAGCCAACTTTTCTCGGGGCCTTGTCAAGCCTTTACTCACAGCCTTGTCACACAGCTTTACCAAACAGCTGGTCTGCTTTGTACATTTTCTCCCTTTAAAATGACTTTTTCTAGAGAACACATACAATAGCAAATTGCAACGCAGACATACAAAGGCTTCTTATAATGCTCAAGACTCTATCACAACACCTATTTTGAGAATATTTTCAACATGACAAGTTTATTTTTTTCCTTTATTCCCAATAAAACTCATACAAACATTCCACAAGATTCGATGTTCAAGAGAGATCAGGAAAGAGCTAACGTAAGGCTAGACACTGCAGTCCATCAGCACATCACAAGAATTTTTCCTGATGAAGTAAACATTCTTCTCCCCTTGTATGAAAACAGTTTATTCTCCTGATGATTTTAAGGAGAAAATACACCACAGAGTCTCTCCCTCTCCCAGCAGCAGTGACTGCAAAGCTCTACCAACACATCCACCTGCATGCAGACCTGGCCCAGATGTGGGAAAGATGTGGGACATGGGGCCAGGTGCCTGCAGCCACCCGCTGCCTGCCCTGGGCACAGCCCTTGCTCGTCGCTCCCTGGCAGCCACAACTGGGAGGACAACCCAAGCCTAAATTGCTCCCAGATCTTTCAATAATGGTTGTTATATAAGTAAAAGTGGTTTATTTTTAAAGCGTAGCTGCATATGCGTTACATAACAATCCTCGACTCCAATTATTTTTTGCTGCAGTCAGCACAAAAGTCGTTCTTGCTTTTTCTGTCAATTAGACCAAGAGGGAGCTGTGTACATCACATGCCTGTCTATACATTTAAAAGAGAACCGCTGAAGGGTAATTATAAAGTATGAGATCATGAGGGAAGACACCGCTGGGAGAAGGACTGGCTTATGCAGCATGAGCTCAGGACTGTAAATCGTAAGGCTAAGGCAGTGCACATGAGAGAGCAATGCTGCCCCATGTGTCTCCATTTACTCCCTGTTTTGGCCAACCAAGTCACTAGGAGTCAGCATTTTTGGAAGAGACCTGCCATGGGAGCCCAAGTGGAAAGTGAACAGCTCTGAAATCACCTCCTCACCTCCCCGTTTGCAAACGTGTGATACCACCACTTCCCTCCACTGCCTTGGGCATATGTATTTAAAGTTCTTCAGGCAAGAATTGTCTCTAATAATACATAGGGTACAATGCCTAAAGCTGGCAGTCCTGGTGCTGACTTTGCCCTCCCAGCATCCATGCTATACATAATCCAAAATAAATACATAAATAAAAAGAGCCCTTTAGAATTTAAGAAAGAAGTCGACTCTGGCTAATTACCAAGAGCTTCCCATCAGGTTGACACACGCCCACAGTGGACGCACTCAGTGGTAGTTCTTTATTTCTGAGCTTTACTTTAATCCCTCCTCATTTCTCTTGTTTCATTTTCAGTTAGTTCAGGATCCTAATGTTTTTGCCAACTTATTTTAATGGGATTGTTAGCATCCAGGAAGCCTTGTCAAATAATCATTACATAGTTACTTTCAGGGCCCCCCATGGGTGCTTCCACTTGTTGCTGTGCATTTCTCTCCGCCCTGTTAGCAGGGAAGATATTTTTCTCACTGGGAAAGCATCAAATTAAAAATGTGGCTCTTCAACCCTGTCCTGGCAGCTCAACCAAAGGTGTAGCTGCTCTGTCTGGTTGACGGACCCTTTACTCTACTGCTTTGTCTTTGGTAATTCACATTTATGCATTAGGCAACAAAAGGACATTTGTAAAACTTGTCTTGAGTAACAAACTGAACTCTCTCAGCTACTGAAAATCCACAAACCCACTGCTCTTCTTCATTCAAATGGAAGAAAGGTTGTTTTTAAATGAGACTTTCAGCCTTTCCCATCTAAGAACATCTCTGATTGCTCACCACCCTTTCGATAGCTATTACTTTTGCAATGGCCAAACAGCGTGTGGCCCATCCCTGGTACTTAAACTGTAATATCTTCCTATTTTGACATTCCCTGCCACAAAGCTTACACCACAGCATATTTCCTTTCCACATGGTTTCATGGCATTTCTTTCCAGTTTTCTGTATAAACCCAAATCAGAATTACCTCCTATATAATCTTTACAGTCAGAAATTTCAGAGGTCACAAAACTTTGAAAATGGAAGTGTAATAGAAGGTAGCTTGATCAAAATCTCAGGAGAGTCTAGCACCCACCAACTGCCATTGCAAGCTGGTAAAGCCTGGTAGGCAGCAGTTATTGAAATACTTGGAAAGTTTCTGAGATGTTTTCCTCTCAGTGGCTGGGTCCACAACTACTCTCAGTGGTACCCTTGTACAAGAAAGATTAGTGTGTTACTTCATCAGATTTGTTCTGATGCTCGTGTAGAGACACGGGGAGAATCTGCCTCTTTTCTGAGACAGTAAACCAGATGCCAAACTCTGGTTTTGTTGCATTTTTCTGGGAGAGACAAATATAGATGGGAACACCATAACTACCTGGTTGATGGCAGTTTTCACTCCCAAGGGGAGTAAATCCAGCACAGAGAAGGTCAACAGACGTGTCCGAGGAAGGGTTTTGATGCTGCTTTCCAATGTGCCCTGCCTAGGCAGAATTAAAATGCCTGAAGTTTCTCTACCATCAAAAGAGCTCAAAAAAGAGACCAGCTCAAGCAGGGGATGCAGCCAAGTCACAAAAACACCTTTGCGTGTCTGTTTTTCCCTTGCAGGTCACATTACTGTACACGGAAACTGAATTATTTATATTCAGACCAGTTCCCACCTAATTAGACATCGACCTTCATTCTATTTTTAGTATCCAAAAGCCTGAGAAAGCCTAATGCACCCGAGCTTTCTACATTAAGGGAAGTCAAGTTCCATTTTGGAGCCCCAGACAGCGCACCCTGCATGTTGTTTGCACTGAATTTCATGCCTGTCCAGCCCAGCAGAAATGCAGATAATTATGCTCAATGCAGAATGCATCTAGTCTGCACCAGTCACATATTTCAAGGTGCATTTAGAGTTAATGACAGTAAAACAAATTGCACAGAATAATATCCTCGACAAACTTCACCCCTTTTGGGGTTGGCAAATCATTTGTGAACTAACCTTGATTACCCTGAATTTATTTGTTTTTCATAAATATTCCCCAATTAGTTTCAATGAATAATTTTCAACCTCTTAGTTGTAAACAATTGATAGCTATGAATATTTGTTATTCATTACTGATGTTGTATGACTGGTCATTTTTATTGGACAACTATTTAAAGAGGAGAATAATGCATCCTATTACAAATAGTGTAAATAATAAAGAATCCAAATGACAATTATCAAGTCAAAAAACACTTATCAGAATCCTTGACTCAGAGTTGGTGGGATTCTGAGAATTAAGAAGTCATAATTAATATAGCCTCACAAATCACAATGAACAAAATCATTTTTGTTCATAAAAGTATTCTCAAGCCACTGCCGTTAAGTGTTGTTTAATAACATACCGGGCCAGACATCATGCAACATTCTTTTAAGTGCGGCAGATATTGTTTCAAATGCTAAGAAAATTTACATGGAAAGAAAAACTTAGTTCAGAGCACTTACAAATACACTAATGAGTCTTTGCAGAAATAGCTATTCTTGACTGCTTATTACAACAGCTTCACAAGAGGATTGCCATCTTGCATAATTTAACAACACTGTTAAACCTTGTGAAGTAAGCAAATGAAAATGCTTTAAGTTTTTTATATTTAGTCTCTACGTTAACACTATTAGGAATTAAAACTATTACAAGGAAACCATTTGTTAAGAGAACCTGTGTTCTAAGTTTCACTTGAACAAGCTGTGGTACAGATCTTGAAGCCACGACAAGGACTTTTTTGAACTGATACAAGGTGTAACCACTACACCCTGTTGATCCTAATTCGGTGTGTTCTTTACATGGAGAGCAACTGTCAACAAACTACACAAAAGCATGAGTTTCTTGAAGAACACTACATTAACGACTGCAAATCAAGCACCCAAAAGCTGGAAATGCCACTGATTTTGTTACTGATTCCTAGCTAAAGCCTTCTCATCTAATCGGTCCGCAATATTCACTTGATCTGGGCATTTTCCCAAGCAAAAATAATAATAATAATAATAATAATGATTACAATTAACAACTGAAAATGGAAACTTCGCATAGAATGTATCTGGTAAAATCAAAAAGTGGTATGCTGATCCCATTTGTAATTACCTAGCACCATCTGTCAAAAAATGCCAGTCAGCATGTACAACAATGTGAAATACACACTGTAAAGAGGACAATGGTGCTGACATTCCTTTGACTGGGATGCGGGTTCCCAGAGGGATTTTTTCCCCTGAGCCTTGCAACTAAAACACAACCATGAAATTCAACACCCTAGCAAAATCAAGCTTCTCTAAATTGATGAATGAATGTGAAAGCAGCAACGTACGAGTATTTACAGAGGACAACAATAACCTTTTCAGTTAATTTATATCTTGACCACCCAAATTATGACCTAAAGGCAAGACTTAAAACCAGACCGCTCTGCAGTAGATACGCTGTTCTGTCAAATGAGACATCGAGAAAATGCTAATATCATTCATCATGCTAATAAAGATCAGCAATTTACAATAGTACGAGAAACAAAAAGAGAATTTTTCATAACTTCTGAAAAAGATTTTGAGGAAAAGTTGATGAATAAATGACAACATTAGAAATTAGGAATAATCCCAAGTATTTCTGAATTGAACACACTGTGGTCTAGAAAACTGAACAAGGACCCTGGAGATCACTCGCTGGACATGTAACTGGAATTTGCCCTACTGCTATGACAAGTGTCACATAATAACTCAAGAGAAAATTAGAAATTTTCAGCAGACGTGTGGGAAACCTGACAAATGAGGCCCAAGGCCACACACTGAGGAAAAGCAAAACTGAACATCTGCTCATTAACTGATCCCTGTCCATCATGTCCACCAAATGAGGCTGGGGCTCAGTGTCAGAATATGCTTATTTAATTAAAATCTCATCATCAGATACACAACATTGCACAACCCCTGATTTCCTCATTTAAAAACAAACAAACAAAAACACACTGTGGGCTTGTCTTTGGAAACTAGTAGCTCTTTGAGTATACTTCAGTGTGTAATTATTATAAACAAAGCCTTGTGCTGTAGGAGGAAGCCTAAGCTGTGGAAGCAGCAAAAGCAAATCTTCACAAAGCTTGAATGTCACCACCTTCACCAGAGAAAAGCTTAGTTTTACATCTTCCTATAAAACCATCCATGTCACTGATTTCATCTAAAAGCTAAGATTAGGTAATGGAAGGGTAAAGTAGAGCTTTGATGTTTAGATTTTAGGTCTGGTTGCTACGAGCACCGTAAATTGGTTCTTCAATAGAAAGAGGTGAAGACAGACAATGGATTCATCCCTGAGCAAGATGCCTAAACTCAAAGAAGCCAATATAAATGTACTTTGGCCTGTCAAAGCGAGCCCTGTGAGGTAGATGGGCTATAGAAATGCAGGACTCACCATACATTAACAATCACAGAGGCACTCTAATCAGGACTGCACTTTAAACTTTTATCTCAAAGGCAACAAAAAGCGTAGGCTGTGTCTGATTGGAGTGAACATTCCTTGATTTATTTCATAGTGTCCTAAAACTTCATTCAAGGTTCTTCTGCAAAGGATAAAATAAAATGGCATGCGGTAATTGCCTTGACATCCTTCAGGAAAAAATCAATAATGAATATGACGGAAGGGTCAGGAAAGAAACAGACCCACTACTGGCCTAACTTAGACGGTTTAAATCAAACTAACTAGATTTGATAAACAGTGAAGTCTCTCTCCTCCCTCTATTTTAGGTGAACTTAGTTAATTACATTGCTCCTGAGAGTGAAGTGCTAATTATGTCCTGGCAGAATCCCCAGGCATAACGGGGTTGACACTGTGCACGTTTCCTCAGACACTCAGCTTCCCAGTGTGTTGCGGTCTGGACCCGTGCACCCCTGCCCCCCCAAGCCCTCTGTTTCTTCCTGAGCAGTGATGGTCAGTCACGATCAATTATGTGCTGAACAGACATCCCAACCAACTCGGCAGACTGAGAACTCTCATTGCCTGTAAGAGCAAAGCAATGATGAACCGGGAGGGGTGAAGGTGGGGGAAAAAGAAGGAAAGGATAATTCTGCTGCCAAATGTACAGACAAGCTGAGATGACTCTGATGAACTGTTACTTGTCTTGCAGATGCTGCTGATGCTGCTCTCTAGGGCATGAATGCACTTCTGAAAGCCATAACCTTTATATTGGACATGCGAAACAGCAAGATACATGGCTTGTATTTTAAATTCCCTGGAGAAAGGGTAAAATCATCAGGTGGAGAGATTTCTTTTCAGGGCTTCACCCTAAAGTGAAATTTAATCAAACAAGTGCTCTTTTACTTCTGAATCCTCAGAATTACATTCAGGAAAAAATATATAAACATAGTTACCCGTGATGGTCAGCACCTCCTTGACGTTTGCATCAAGATGGAAAACAGCTGGAGATTCTCATCACCCTCATTGTCCACTGCGCAAATTCCTCTACGCCTCTGTGCATAGAGGATTGCTGATTACTGTTATACTCTAAAGAAACAGTTGTTTGCAAGGGCCCCTAATTGATGGAGAGTGATACTGGATACCATTTTCCCAGAGTTCAGATACTAGCAGTATGCCTTCCCTTTGCGAGCACAAAGCTGATGAAAAGCCTGTTCATTTTGCAGCTCAAATACAGACAACATTTGTTCCTCTATTTTTTCAAAATGAGCATATAGTCATCAGACCTAATTGTTTACCAAATCCAATACATTTATACAGTGCCATTCTGGAGCTTGAACAAGAGCAAATAAGGCAGAACAGTAGCACACGGAGGAGGAAAGAAATTGCTCACAGAATCCAAATGAGCCTTTATTGTACTTCGTGTTCTTTCTAAAACACCGTAATCTGGTTGTGCTTTTTGTACCCTATTAGCACCATCTAAGGGAAGAACTTGGGAATCACCTAAAGGTGGCACAAGAACTGTACACAACAGTGAAATCTTTTCACAGTGTTGGAGATCAATGTCAGAATATTTCAATGCAAAAGAGACGAAAAAAAATCACATTTTAGTTCTCACGTGACTCAGGAAGAAAAACTGATTAAAGCCTACTAGTGAAAAAATAATTCAGGACAGTATAACATAAATTACCAAGCTCAGATTTCAAATTAAGCTTAATACTCACGTACAGAAATAAGTAAGAAACAGTGAAGCTCTTTTCCTCCACCATCGCCAAGTTCCAAATTTGTGGAAAAGTTGTAGTATGTGGAGGCCTACAAAAGCCTAAAGTTATTGAAGAGAGATTGTGTTTTGTTTGTTTGTTAGTTTTAAATAAACCAATATACACTATCATTTGGGAATGAGCAGGGGGGCATGTGGTTGTTAATGTTTATCCAATGTAAAAAATAAAGGCTTGGATCCATCATAATGACAATTTTGTGTGACAAAAGATCAACTGATAAATCAACTGGAAAGCTAATATAGCTCAGGAAGTGGCCATAGGTGTAGAAACTACCATCTGGTTGCTCAACAGGGGTATTCACCATCTACGTTTAGACTTCTAACTCAGCTACTAAGTTAGGGCTTTTATATTTAACCAGCTGAGAGTCACCCTGCTCCTAACTGGGATGCACTGGATGGCTGCTGGGAGGTGCCAGTAAGGAGCCCCTGTATGGACCAGTGCCACAGGGGAAACCTTCCACTATCCTGACTGGCCCTGCTGGGAGAAAGAGCTGAGAGAGAAACCATTCCTGAGGAAGACCCTTCTGGTCATGAGTTCTAATATATTTCTTAAATTTTAAACACAAAACATCTATTATGCATTAAGCAATTACAAATGATTATAAAGATTCTTCCTTGTTAAAATAGTTTTACCAATGAATATAATAGTAATAATAATAAATAATATATAATATTATATTTATGAGAATCTGAGCCATGCCAGCTTGGATTTGCAAAATATTTTTCATGCTCAGTTTGTAAAATAAAGGGACAACAAATTGCAAAGTGAAATGACTGGAATACTGACAAGAGTGAAAAGCTGTTGATAATAGGTTCTTCAATGTTACAAACAATTACAAATTGAGATACAATGACATAACACTAAAACCAGTGTAATTCAGGTTAGAAGTAAGGCACAAATCTAACAAAGATGACAAATAGCCACTGGCGTCCTTTGTGGCATTTTGTGCTGGGATCTCCATCATGTTCATTTTTAAAACAGGACATGACATCTTTCCAAAAGCTCTGCTGTGCTTCAATTAAGAATTAATTAATCTAAGTCCCATCAACTATATTACAAAGGAGGTCAGACCAAAAGATCACAATGATAAAAAATAAATGGAATTCCTCTTACCTAGACTGTGAATACTTTGTCAAATATAACTCTTCTTGTTCAAACATTAACACTTCCACATATTAATTACTAGTCCTGTAAACTCAGTCACTAGTGCTTATTGAGCTCATTGTAAATGCAGAAATCTTTATCCATAAACGGTAATAGGGTGATCTATTGCTCACATGGTCATTTCTGGTTTTACCAAAGAAAACATTCAAAAATTGATTTCCATTTCTAGTACTTCATGATTAAAAATGCAAAATTTGCTTTACGGACTTAATCTAAAATATTCCTTTCAAATTAGGTATCGTAGCAAGCCCTCCCACCCCTGAAGGTCTATTTCTACAGAATATGTAGAAAGAAAAAAAACACAGATGTGAACGTAGTCTGACTGTATTTGTCCAGAAGTCTAAACTTCCATCAAAGGAACAGGCTCAGCTCAATACATAGGCTAATTCAGTATCCCAACAATGTAAAGATAAAGGATGCAGGAGCTTTTGCAGCTAGTCAGAAAAGAAAGACCCAAGATGTCTATGTAAACCACCACACGCAATCTCTTGCTGCACATCAACCCATTAATTCACGTGCTTTCCTTTTTATTTGGCTCTGTAAACAGCTGCGGATTGCAGACAGTCAGCAGGTAAAACAAAAGAAAGCAAAACCCAAGGGGAAAAGCAAGAGACCAAAGAAATCCAACTCAAGAAAAAAGGGAGCCGGTTCAATATGACAATTCCAGTCACCCTCAGAAACAATTTTCACCTGCCACAGTGGCAGGGGGGAACACGGCAGCAGAGCATGTGCTCGGGTTTGGTTTCCAAAGCCTGTTTCATTCAGCAGTGTTACCTGACTCAGAAGAGAGAAGAACAATGACGATGAAGAAAAAATAGCGCAGTGGTATAAAGGATTTCTAATGGTTTATCAGCCTTTTCATTTTCTGAGGCTTCAGTTCGTATCTACCTATGCACAGTAGTAAACACGACGACAAAGCCATTATCACCAGCTTGCTGGGGGCTGCATGGGGTGCACATGAAAAGAGCAGATAAGCTGAGCCCAGTTTCTAGGAGGTGCCATTATCAAAAGCAGAACTAGCTTTAGTTTCCCAGCAGAGAGGGTAATACACAAATTGCTGTTTCTCCGCGTTAAACCCATTTGATGTCCAACTCAAACAGCACCAATGCTTCTCTTTCCTCTACCTGCATTGCCACTGGAAAGTGCCCGTTACTAGGGCCAAACATTTTCTAAAGGTAAAACAAAAGTTTCTACTACCACATTTGTTGACGGAATAACTGTTCCTGAAGTGCATTTACAGCAGCAAGGCTTCAGCCAACTCTGCGCGGTCTGAGCTAACATGCAAGCCCATGGCCTCTCCTCCTTTCCCCAAACCAAGTCCTGAAGGACCATAAGAACCTCTCCAGCACACCCAGAGCCAAGGACAGCCTCTGGCTGTACCCACATGGCACATACCACAATGCTGTCCATCATCACAGTAAATTAAAGCTAAACACACCAATGCATGTGGCTGCCACCTTTCCTGATGCATTGGCCTCCCTTCAGCCTACTTGCAGTCACTGCAGACAAGCTGATCCCTAGAATAAATCTACTGATTCCATTACCTTTGCTCATAGTGGAAGGTACTTTGTGATATATAGACGCTAATACTTTGTGATATATAGACGCTAATACTTTGTGATATATAGACGCTAATACAAAGAAACAGTAAGGAAAACATATGCTAGGAACTCTAAAAAAAATACAGCAGTAGAGAAACATTATGATTTTCACTCTCTTGGTGCCCGCCCCATATCTAGGTTCATTACTAGCGTGTGTACCTATTCAGGATACTGCATGCTACCCACCATATATGACGTTCTTTAATCTAAAAAAAGGTATATATTACACTTCCTTTAGGGAACAACTTCTGTACTCATACCTACCTGCAAATTACTAAGAACACTGCTGGTGCTATAAAAATAATAAACTGCAGTAATAAGTTGTATTTGTGAATGCATTGAGACTTGATCAACCCATGCCAGAGCAAAGATTTCATTTCCACTGAAAAAAGTAGTAAGATATTCCTCTACAATGGGCTCCAGTGAGCTTTTTAGATCCATCAAAATTATGTTCGCCTTTCAAGACTTACATTGGCTTCAAATCCTCAGGTTGCTCTAGGAGCAAGTTAGCTTTGTTATTTTAGATTAGCTTCACAGGTTGGACTCACGGTGCATATCAGCTAACAACTTAACAACACAGATATTGAAACATTTATTTCATGAATCCCCAGATTTATAAAACTGCGTTTGCCTATACACCAACATGACTCCAGCAAAGTTAGTGCATCTTTACTAATTTGTGCCAAAGGGTAAGGATTATTGAGAAATTCTGACTGCACCAAACTGAGCGACAATTTCCATTGGCTTCAAAGCCAAGATTTTGCTTCTTATTTCTAGAACTCCTCCCAGCCTTTCTACAGCACATCCTCCTTGTGTAACCAGAGGATCAGCTTCATCCCACCTAATTTCAGGGGTCCAACCACTGTTCAATAAGGTCTAATAGATATTTATAGGAATGAAAGGGGCTGCCTAAGGATGATTCAGCAATTCCAACTCAACTGAACTTGGAAAGTCTCTCTCCCTCTCTCTGTAACATGGAGTAGCTTTGCTCTAGACTGAAGTGAGGAGACTTGAGTCAGAGAGGCAATGTGAATACTTGAAATAGTGTATAAAGGTTTTTTTAAAAAAAAAAAGTGACCAGAGAAGGATTCAGAAGAATTGGTCCAGCCTCTAATCAGAGCTGAAAACATAAATGCACAAAAACAACTAAAAAACTGAAGGTTTCAGGATGAGGGTTAGACACCTTCAAAGAAGATCCTTTATCCTGCCAGTCCCTTGTTCAGCAGTGCTGGGACAGGTTCACGGGGCCAGACTGCAGAGGGGACCTCCTTGCCCTCCCTGGAAGAAAGGGTTTCATTCAACAAGAACATTTATTTAACCAAGAGCATGATATTATCTAATAACATTACTCCAGGGAGGACACCCGTGGGCTATACAATTTACACAGGTATTTTAATAAATATCGTGAATAACAGACAAGGAATATGCACTGGTCCATGTGCTCAAGTAATAGCTCACTTCAGATGTGGAAGTCACTGTACAGCTCTTAGAGACTGGCTTTTCCCTTTGATTTATCTAGGTCTTTCTGAAATTACTGACAAGCACCCAAGATGCTCTCCCCAGAAAGGAGGACTGTGGGAGCTTGGATTTAACCACCCCAACCCTTGTGTATGCAAGCCACACACTTACATTTGATGCAGGTGCTATAAATTTCTTCATCAGAAAATATATAAGGGGGGGGGTTAAAGTAGTGCTCAGAAGATACAGCCACACAATTTCAAATCCTATTATTTGTGGACAGGATTTATGAAAGTCCCTCCCACACACTGGTTTGAAAGTTAGGCACCTCATTTCTTCCCACACTTCCTCAGGCATCAGTCTATGGCCCTTAGCTATGCATCCACACATGTTGTTGGCTTGCTTAATTGTAGTTCTGCAATATTTAGACAGCTGCAGAGGGAACACTGCCATCACTTCACATTATTTTTGAAGCCTCCCTGTTTGTTCCCTTTGCTATTCTGCTTCCCTTCCACCCCAGAACATGTCACAAGGGTGCTGTAATGGGCATGCTTTGTTAAAGCAGTTGTCTCCAGCCACACAAACAGGGCGATGAGGCTGCAGAGCAGAGCATGCCTTACGCTTCTTCAGGCTCTCAAGCCTTCACAGGACAAAACAGGTTTTCTCCTGGTCACTTGTGAAAGATCTGATTAGCAGGGATACCAGGTAGTTACTTGGTTCATCCCAAAGCATGCTGAGCTACACATAAACCACCCTTAACAGGCATTTATCTAAGCTGTCCTTAAAATCAAGCAAAGAACCTCTCTAGGGAAGCACAGTACTTTATTGCACTTAGCATTAGAAAAGTTTTCTGAGGTCTAACCTAAATACCCCTGGCTGCAGGCATACATAGATACTTTAAGTCTGTTACAGCTTCTCACAGTGAGCACTTTTCCCTTAGTGGCACCTATCTATATATACACACTAAGATGATGTAAATCCTCAGTTTCTTCTTTGCTGAATTAAATTAGGAAAATTAAATTACAGTAGTTCTTCCAGAATTTAACATCTTGTAAGCAAGAAAAAAAAAGCCTCTTGCCATTCTCATCTGTTACTCATCTTAGACAGAAAACAGATAAGGCCCCCAAAGTACCACAGAAGATGAAGAAATCACGCACCTTAAACACAGCTCTTGGATTCTTCCCAGAGTTACGTTTGCCTTTGCTATGGTAAAGAAATTTTAACTCTTACTTAGTTTGTGATGGAAAAATGTTGGGTTCGGTCAACTAATAATGCCTAATTAATTACTCCCTGTTTAAGCACTGCACTTTGGGGTGTTTCCCTCCTAAACATACTTTGCAGGAATATTTGAAAACTTGACCTTATCGATCAGCAAAAAGTTCCCAAATTTCTGGAGAATTCTGATCCTTTTCTGCAAAGACCCTGCAGTATACGCAAATATGCTCAAATGCAGAAGCTGAGACCTTGATGAAAATATAGAAGTGGACCAGACCAACAACTGGAGTTCATTTAATATATGTCCATGCATGACTTGGCCATTGACATTGAAGACTTATTTCCATACAGTTTTCAACCAGCTAGGAACATACACTACAATGATTTTGTCTGGAAATCACTCCCTTTCTGTTTTAGGAATAGCATGTTGGGTTAGGTCACTTACCTCTTGTATCTACCATAAGAATGGAGAACATTAATTTATCATGACAACAACCTTGTGCATATTTCAAGCTGGCTTTCTCTTCCTGCAGTCTGCATACACAAATTCAGGCTGGCTAAGTACCACGTTCCTCCTGGAGCTTATTTTCTTACCCTGAGTTCATCTCTAGAGTTTTCTTTCAAACAGCTTTCTTGTTTAGAGCACAAAACACAGTGCTCTTTTCATTCCTGGCTTTCCACCAAGTCACAAAGCATTTTCACCTCATTTTTTAAATAGGACTTGTAAGAGAAATCCCATTTGACTGATCTGGGGGGATGTATTGCCTCTCTGGTTGAGACGAGGGACAAACACTTGCTCATCCACTTTCACCACAACTTCCCCCACAGCCAGTTGTAATCTCTGTCACAGAGATCCTAAAGCATCTGACAGGAACAACTGGGTTTTACTGGGATGTGTAGAGCAAAACCACATGCAAAGTGTGGCCCCTTTGCGTTCCCGCTGAGCTGAGCTGACACACTGCAGATCACAAAGTAGAGTGCTCAGTACAAGAGTGTTTTTTAAAACTTTTACAGATTTTTGGAATATCTCCTGGGAACATCCACTGATGTTCTTCAAGAGTACTACACAAACTTGGAGGAAAAATTACCTCTGTGTCAGGAGGTTACACAGCAATATCTATGGAAAGGAAAGGAGACATCACTCACCTCACCCCATTTAGTGAAAAAAAAGAAAAAAATCATCACTAGAGAAAGTACATCAAACCCGCTGCTGGTAGCCTGTCACCACATTTCTGTATCTAGGTGCTTCACACAAATATTCAGGTACTTCATTTCCCCCTCCTCATAGCAAGAACTTACATGAGAAAGGAGCCTAAAAAGAGCAGCACAGAGTAGGCAGTGATTTTTGTCACCCTAAAGAAATCCTTTTCTTTCTGTACTGTCAGTTCAGGCAGAAAAAAAACACTGTGCACCATCTCAGCTTCTCCTGATTCACTGCTTTAGGCAGCAGTCCATTGTCTCAGGCAGTCTCTATCTTTTCCCATAGTCATTGACAGGAAAGGACGAGGAGCTGCCAGAAAGTCATACTTTGCCCATCTTGACATATCTGCCTTATTCTCTGACACCATTCAGTGTCATCTTTGCCTTTTGTGGTCTTTCCTTTTGAATTTTCTAGTGTCCTTCTGTCACCTCGAAATGCTCTAAACAGGTTTCAACAGAGCTTGAAAATACAGTCTCTGAACCTCAATGATTTCCTTCACAAATATAATGTCTTTAATATTCAACCCCTCTCAACCAACTTCGGCCACTGAGTAGTCTACCTGTTGTCTGCCATGCTACTGTGTTTGGCAACCTTAGTGACAGCAGTACTTTATTCCTAAAACCTTCATCTCTCCAAATCCTGGAATTATGCATTTCTACGTCATGTCTGTTCTTTCCTGTGGGTCACATCTTTGTCCAGTCCAAAGACTTCAAAGCATATCTTACCTTGTACCTTGCTGGTCTAATGCTCAATCAATGCAAATATTATTGTTGCATAGATTTTAATAATTTTCAACCACAATTTCTTTCTGTTAATCTGAGAATGTAGTGTTTCACTGGTCCAGAACTGAGTCCTCAGTTTCTGGAATACTGTAGACAAAAGCAGCCAAGAGTAGACCTAAAATGTGCTACAAATGGATTCATTAAAATATCAAGCCAGGTTCTTCCAAAGCATGTTTCCCACAAAACACTTATTTTCCCCAGGGCAGCCCTGCCTCTCACTGAACTCTCACGGTGCCTTACACCCACTCCTTGATAGCTGCTTCTTTCTCTCCCACGCTCGAGTCTTTGATCTTGCTGGTGAGGAAGGAGGCTGCCTTTAGTCGGTCCAGCCTGTCTCAGCAGGTGGTTTCGTTACTACAGCCATCTGTGTGCTGTACCACAGCCAGCTGATCGTTTCCTTCACTGATGCATAATGACTTATTTTGAACCCAGATCCTCAGGAGCCGTATGCAATTGAGTTCTGACTGATGGGCCTGGAGCACAGGAATTGTTTCCAGGTTCCCATTCTGCTCAACCCATGTGCTCCTGGTGGACACCCGTGTTCATTGGCCTTGCAAGAGACTGCTCCATCTACAATAAGGTCTCTGTATACTCATCACCTGCTGAATGGGAGTGCATTACAGTTCAGCATGCAGAGAGCCTGAGGCCATCTTACTGTGTAGAAGAGGAAAAATACAAGCACTGAGTAGTGGGACCTTGATAGCAGTATTGGATTACATGCTTTGAGAAATGGAATAAAAAAAGATATTGAGACAGAAGAGAGGAGGAGAAAAGTAGATCACATTAATGGAACAGATATATTTGTTCTTGATATGCAGCTTGCCCTAAATAATCAGAATTTTTCTCTTCATTTGTATTTAGTCTGCAAAAACCTCCTCTGATTCAAATTACTAAAGAATAAACTGCTTGGGTTCCAGTACACAGACTGATAAATAGTTGCATTGGTCTTCAGCAGCCTGCATTTTTATCTCCAAATGGCTGAAATCTCCCAACCTTGAAAGATCTGTCTTCATTTCTGAGATTGACACATAGCAATTCCTGAATCATCTTCAGCAGTGTTACAAGGCTTGTTAGAGCAGCACGGCAAGCAGCTCCGCACCTGGCTGGGCCCCCGCCTCTACCTGAGCTTCTATCTTGCTGTTGTAAGATGCATACACATCGTACTGCACTGCAGACAGCCCTACCATAGCACCTCTCACACCACAGGGAAGAGGGTCAAGAGGCTGCCAAGGGCCAGGAAGAGAGCTGGAGAAGGGTTCAGGGGAGTGCTCCACTGACAGACCTGCACGGAGAGAAAGGGGAGCTGGGAGAGAGGGACTGAGGAGTAGAAGATGAGTTCACCTGCAAGGTGGGCTCTGAAAACAGATTTTGACAAGTTTTGATATGTGAAAATTTCCTTTTCTGCAAGGAAAAGAGGCTTGCACTCTACAGTTATGCACTCCCGAAGCAGTTTTGCTAGGAGTTACTTTAGTCCTGCTGAAGCCTGGCTTGTTTGATTCATTTCCCTACAAATATATTGATGTGATGTTATTCCCACCACACAAGGGCCAATATAAGGAAGTTGTTGCATTTCAGCCAGGTTTGCAGTGAGTTGGTAGGCAAGAATCATGCAGCTAGCTCAAGGCTAGCTAACCACGATGTAAAACACACGCCAGACCCTTGCTCAGAGGTCTCCTTCCTAACACCAGGTCCTGGGAACTGAAAACAGTGTCTGCCATATCCTGTGCTGCAGCATCTCTGGGTGACTGAGAACAAGCAGGTCAGGGGAGGCCTCTCAGATGAAGTCTTGAGGAATTTCTTTGCCATTCAGTAGGGTTGAACAGACTAACATCTGTCCCTGGAGACTTTCAGATTGCTCTCCTGTATTTTCTCATTTGTTTTCTCATGGACCTTTTCAAGGAGAATACTCCTAATGTATCTACTAGACAGGCATATACCCACAGCAAAGTCCTTTTTTACACAATGTATAGCTTTTCTACCTAGTTCTTCCAAAGCCTTAAATACAGAAAGTTAATAAAATAAACTTATTTTTCTCCCTCCAACTGAGTTGCCAGATTTTCTTTCCTCATTAACACTGTATAATATACCCTTGATTTGCAGCCTTACTAAACTTGGCAAATTTTTTGTAATACAATTATAAAGTTTGGTTTAGAGATGAAACAGAAGGCATTTAACCTGTCAAAAACAAAGTTCAAGCCTGCAGCTTCCTGTATTTCTGCCACTAAAGATAACAGACCTGATCCTGGAGGTTTTTGGTTTTTACATAATAAAACCTCTGAAGTTTGGGAATTTTGAATAAGTGAGGACTCACGGTGAAATACGGCTTCAAATCCCAGCTATCCTGTCCAAGGGCATGATAAATTGCTCTCACATTGGGAGTCTAACAAAGATAAAGGGAAAGGAGTCCTCCCCTCAGTCTGGCATCCTGGTGTTGCTAATGAGTTGTAAGGGTTACAGCAGCAGCCAAAGCACCCACATACCCTCTAAAAGGAGGCTGTTTTGGTGGGAGCAATGCTAGAAGAGAATTAAATAAACATTGTGTCCCTGTCCCCTGCCCCCCTCGTCCCTCTGCCCCCCCAAAAAAGAAAAAAAAATCCTCCACGTACATTGCTGAATATTAACTTAGTGTCAGGTCAACCAGTCACAACCTACTGCAGCTCCCTCCCTCCAGGGAGGAAATCTCAATGACAATACTCAGCTGATGACAGTGAAGGATGGATCAGAGAGCACAGCCTTGATTCCCATCCGTTTTAAAAATTTTCTTCCCTTTTAGACTTTACACTTCACCCTCAGTGCCACCAAAGAATTGAGTTTTTCACCCAGATGGCATTTTCAGGGCACAAGCTATGTCAGCTACAATATTATTTATCTTAGTCTTAGTCTTATTTATCTTAGAAGCGAAACACAACCCATGATTATTCAGCTAAGGGAGTCCTATTTCTGTTTCTGAACATCTCTCTTCTATTCACACATCCACTGCAAACACGGCCCTTTTTCAGTACGTGCTAGGGTAAATGAGGATTCATTTCAAAGTCGTGAAGATAACACAACCTAAAACTGACAAGCTTAAAACTGAACTTTATATTTCTGGGGCTGAGAGCTTTAGTTAAAAACTGCTTCAGCACTGAAATTTTGCTGCCCAATTCTAGTTCTCCAAGTTACCCTTTCTAATCAGATTATGCAGTTAACAAATGTCCTGTTTTATTTTGCAGTCGATTATTGCATTCACCTTGTATTCACCACCAAGAAAAAGCACCTATGCATGTTATCTTATGTTATCACATTTTACTATTAACAACAGGGTATGTAATGAAGTCAGAAACTCAGAGAAGAAACCCTCAAAATAAATAACCTGTAGAGCAAATGGAGAGAGAGGGAAAGCAGTTATGAAAATGCCCAAGAAGTCTGTTCTGTATAGAGAGCATGCAAACATTGTAATGTAACACACCTGAAGGTATTTGCATTTGAAATCTTCCCCCCTGTTGGGTTGCTGAGGAGACAAACACCTTGAGCTTCAGGGTTCATGTAGTCTAGTCACAAACACCATCTCAAGCTTTAATTTACAGAACAAAACAGAAATCGTGGGAGGGGGGCAAAGAAGAGCAGAAGAGGCAGATAATGAGGGATTATTTGGCACCTATACCAAGCGTGAAGTCAACACCTCAGTCGCGGCAGACCTGCCACCAAATTGCTGGGGGAACACAGTAAAGGACTATCCAGCTGGAGAAATTGAGGAGATCTAACATTAGAAACAGGGCAGGCAGTGATGGTGGAGCCTTGTTTTTGTCACAGGTTAGATTTGACAGTGGGTAGCACTTGAAGTGAAATTAAATCAGGAGGGAAGTGTGATATATGGCGCAATAATTCGTGTCAAGAAGATGGTTGATGTTAATAAAGAAGGGGGAGATGTGGGAGTGTGCCCGTGGGGGTCGACAAGCCCCATGGTTGGTGATAACATCAGACTCTTAACGATGAGGCCATCAGGACTGTAAAGAGTTTAGAGGGAACAAAGAAGGGTGATTCAGGAGACGCCTTGCCGTCTCAGGTTGCTTGTTCTCCCGCCGTTAAGGCATGGAAGTTGCTGGGGGTTTGCTGGTTGCCGGGCAAAGTTGTTTGACCAATGAAGAATTAGTGGAAAAGGACTGCTGTGGGGCGAATGGTATAAGAAGGGAGCCTGTCCTCAGTATGGGATGCAACACGATATGGTAAAGTTCTGTCATCAATAAACTAGTAGCAGTTACTGATCCTAAAAGAACCCGGATGTCCGTGTGGTTGTTACACCACAAATGGCACCCAAACAGGGACCTGAAGAAAACGAACAGAGACCTGAAAAAAACAGGAACAGGGACATGAACAACAGGAACAGGGACAGGCTAACAGAACAGGGACCAGGACAGGAACAGGGACATTGATCGCCTAATGAAGATGGGTTCAGCCAAACTCAGCAAACCGCTCTAAGACGCTCGTACAGAAAGTCGCTGGAAGGAAGCTCAAGCTGAGAGCGGACCCGCGCACACAACCGCCCCTCGCTGGCCGAAGGTAAGCAGTTGCGTGCTATGGGGAATCATACGTCCTTAGAAACAAAGACTGTCCTGGTAACCTTACAGCTTATTCCCTTTATTAACAATCAGACAGTTTATGATCCTGAAACATGGGACCAAACTGAGGTCAAGGTGTGGGACTCTGCTACTAAAAACGACAAGGTTGCGGTGGGATTGCTCGGCACCTGGCAAGCAATCTCTGAGGCCTTGAAGAGCCGTGTGCGACCACAATCAGAAACGTGTGCTTTGCCAGACAGTGAGGGAGCTGCGGGCTCATCCACCGATCCTTCTGCTACACCATCGGCCCCCCCGCCGCTACCGCCATCGCAGGCCTTTGCTGTTACGCCCCACGGTGACCTGGACGTTCCTTTTGATCCAGGCCCTACAGGCCCTGAAAAGGAGCCGGATCTGTTTCCCTTCAATCCGGGAGGAATAGGATACATAAGGCCCAAAGGACGAGTTGCTTAACAACTTAAAGCGAGACATATTGTTCCCACGACTAGCCCTGGAATTCTCCGGTGTTTGTAATCAAGAAAAGGAATGGAAAATGGAGACTGTTATATGATCTGAGAGAAATTAATGAAGCCATGGAAGATATGGGAGCACTTCAACCAGGATTACCAACTCCAACTATGTTCCCCCAGTCATGGACATTAATAGTAATAGACTTAAAGGATTGTTTGTTAAACACTTGCCAGAATTCGGAAAACTGCCATGTTTATGTTTCAACTGATACCTTTTCTGATTGTACATATGTATAGGCGTACTCGGGTTTCTTATGATGTAAAAGCAATGTTCTATATATTTAGAAAGTTCGACGGTTGTGTGTGCGTGTTGGTAGAGCGTAGACTGCCCGTGCACCCAGCGCTGTTTACTTTATGAATATTACTAAATTCAAATTGAGTTGTATCTTCATTTATAACAGAAGGGAATCACTTCAGAAATGGCAAGACAGATGCTGTCCATCTACATGTCACAAACTGGATAACAATAGAAAATACCCAACTATCCATGTGGTTGGGATGTCTTTCTACAACACAGAATAAGGTATACTTGGCACACTGCTGGCACCAAGACCCATGCAAAAGTTTCCATTACTGTTTGAATCGACTTATGAGCTATTTTTCTTACAATAGCCTTTTCAAAATGTTACTAATAAAAGCATCTCCTGCTGCTCTGACAACACTCTGCACTGCTCAGTCCAAATCAGACTAAATTCTTGTTCTTGCTGTCTCCTGAACCTTACCCAGCCGCTTTTCCACCTGCCAAGCATCTCTGCATCTTCCTATTCACTCCTAATCGTATGTCTCTCCTCTACTATGCCCCTCTCTCCAGGCCACCATCTCTCTCCAGCTTTTCCCACAAAACCTGCTATCTTTGCAACACTATTCACCCATCCCACCTCTTCTTCGAGTCTCCCCCCCTCTTAACAGCTGCTTCTAACAGATGCAGCACTACTGATTGCCTTTCCAGAGAAGAGTTTGTAATAATGAGCAAAGCCCTCTGATGATTTGCAGATCTAGTTCCATCTAGAAAAGCACGCTACTTCTTCCCAATTTCTCTTAAAGGACATGAAAAAGAAACCTTGCTGCTATACAGGGGAATTAGCAAGTAATCTAGTGTCCTTCGCTGCTGTGTCTGTTGTCTTTCCAGCATCTTTGGTTTGCATAAACTGGATGCATTTCAGGAAAATCACAGTCTTATTAATTCAGGTTGAGTCTGGTTGGTGCTCAACACGTAGAAGTGAGTTAGCATTTAAAATGTTCATAGTTGTCATACGCATTTAAAGGACTGGCTCTGACAGCCATGAACGCAATACAGCAACCTCATACTTTGTGACAGCAAGAGTACTTCAGGAAAAGAAGCTGATGATTGCTAACAGAGACTCCAAATGATTATTTAACTACTGCAGGATCCCGAGGTTAAGGTAGAAGCTTATCCATCAGAGTCCCACTCCTGGAGCTACAGCAACACATGTTGGTCCCCTGCAAATTTCCAGTCCCCAAGTCCACTCACAGTGATTAAAATCCTCCTGCACCAAGGTGAGAACAATCCCCACGTTGCCACCTGCACACTTGCAGCAGCACAGCACCAGGACAAAAAATATGTCAGGCGTGCACTACAAACTCTCCTTTCATATTACCTGCGTGGGAGGCTGATCTTGGTATTTGCATAAGAACTTCAGACACACAGCAGCACTAGCACAGTAATACAGAAAATTAAAAAGTCTGTGCCCCCGATCCTTATAGCAATAAGGACATAAATAGAATTGAGTTGCTTACATAGGCACTTTCAGGATGAAATTATTTTCAGACAAGAAATACTACTTTTCCATTAAGTATATGTACCTAAAGAAAAGAGTAAGCAATTCAAATTAAAACATCTGCCATACGAGCACAGGAGCAGCCTTCTCTTCACACGTCTCCTTTGCCTGTGTTCCCCAGAGCAGCAGCCTCCATTCCCTTTTGGCTGGCCGGGCAAGTACAGCCCAAGCTGTCCCGGGTCCCTTGGACAGGACACATCTCCTACATCACAAGACAGTGCAGGTGATCAGGGAATAAAGCAGAATCAACATCCCTCCACCCTCGTTACAGAGCCAGTGCCCAAACAAATTCAGACCACAACCAGACCTCATTCAGTTCAGTTCCCAGGAGCACGTGCTCCCACACACAGCAAGTCACACCACCACCCAAACCTCCTTCAAAATTTATCCTCACCCTAATTTAATTAATCGGAAAGATATCATCTCAGTCTGCCACCCAGGTAGCCAAGGAAGAGGCCAAAGCTGCCTTTTTCTTCTTCGGTTAAAGCTTATTTAAGAAAGAGAAAAACGAGTTTAAGAATAATCATTGAGTTTCCCCTCCTTCCAAATATTACTTTCCACTTTTAGATCACAGTGTGTCATCTGGATGAGCACCTTATCACTAGCCAACAGGGGAAATTCAGTGTTTGTATTTATATTTGCATTTATATGGCATTTTCATACACTGTATCTCAAACCACTGACAGAGCAATGAATCACAGACCTGGGGAGTGGTGGCCACATGCATCGCAGCAGCAGCATGCAAGCGGTACAGCTGGAAATCCCTTGGGTGCTAATTAATCTTGGCTGCTACTAATTCACAGAGAGGAGAGCCTGACCTGACAGATTTGGCTCTGCATTGCAGTTTGGAAGGGACCTCAGACAGCATCAAAAATTTGCTTTGGGAACATCTGACATCACATTTCATTCAGGGGATGGGACCAGCATGGTGCTCTCAAAGGACAGCACGTGCTGTAGGTGCCCGACTATAACACTACAGTGTGCTATGGGGTTCAAGTAACTTCTTTTATTTGGGTACACAAACAGAATACATGTGAACTATCTGGAAACTTAGGAGAACAATTGGAGACATACTAAAAACTCACTGGGTATGTTCAGGAGAGGAAGAAAAGGAAAAAAAAAAAAAACACACTACTCAGCTTTCTACAGATACCACAAAAGCCATAAAACTCAGCCTGCACAGAATGTGGCTCTGGATCTTTGCAAAACATGGATAAGGCTAGCAAAAACAAAGGGATCAAACCAGAGCACGTGGTTCTCATCCCTGAGATGAATCTTTAATTCAAGATTCGGAACTAGAGACAGCACAGATCTGGCATGACCACTAGCAGCAGCAAGACTTGCTATGCTATGGGGAGCAACCCAGCGATCACGCAATTAATAACACAGCCACTTTAGATGTGCAAATAAGCTTGCTTCCCACGGAAACAGAGACACTTCCAGGGTCACTGAAACTGCCCTGTAATGCTAGCAGGCAGTAATTGCTGTATTCATGAGCAAGTCGGGATTCCCGCAGGACAGCCCCTTTCATGCAACTAAAAGGAGGGGGAGTGTCCCCTAACACCCTTCTCCTGTGCCTCCTGCAAAAGGTTGCCCCATCAGGACCCCAAATAATTCATGTTTCTCGTTCCTCATCAGCCCTCGCTCTCGCTGTCCCTCTCATTCCAGCAAACTGGGTAGTACTGCCGAGGCTGCAGACTGCTCTGATTAATTGCTCTCATTACCAGCTCATTTTTAAATTTCCCTTCATTTTAATGCAGAACTTTCCTCTGGAACCTGAACTGCAATAAGTGAAAAGCAACAAGGAGTACACCAGCAGGATCCAGTGGCTGGCAAGCAATGACCACTTTTCCCAAAGGGAGAAAAAGGAAAAGGCAACCCCTCCAAAGACGGGGTACCGATGAGCAGTTGAACCCAACGCAGACCTGCAGAGGCTGTACAAGTCCCGCAGCATCCCCACGGCCCTTCTCCTGTCTCTGGTGCTGCCGCAGAGGTAACGGCAGGGACTTGAAGTTCAGTGAGAGGACAGGCAAATTCCTCTATAGAAATGGCACCTTTCCAGCAGGATTTTCTTTGAGATATGGGTGAAAACTGTATAAAATGCCAAGCAGTTCTTAGAGGTGAATCAGGGGACTTGCTGTGACTTACCATAAGCATGGAAAAATAGCAAATATCACTCTTTTCACTTTAACATTGACAAACACACACACTGGAACAGAATGAATGAGAATGTAAACTTGAAAAATTAGGGAAACAGAAACATGTTTTTATCCTGAATGGAGGAAATCTTGAAGTCACTGCATACAGCAGTCCAAAGCAATTATTCAAATGCACTACCAGTAAAAGGGTGAATGATGATTGTTCCTTATGGATTGCTTTTAACAAGTGCAATACTCAAGAAAGAGGTATTTTTCTACATAAGACTCGAATGTGCAGGCTTACCCCTCTATCGCTACCATTCAGCTGTACTGGGGTGTAATCGATAATTTAACTTATCTTGCCTTGCCCTGGCAAATTCTGGAGTAATCCTGTTGCTATAACGAGTGCGTTCAAAGTGTCTGGCTCACAAATTAGAGGTTCTTAACCACCATTCCTGATTATGGAAAAGGAAAAAAGAAGGTCTGTCTTGTTACTGTCTGAAAGATGCCAACACAAGAAACAGGAGAAAACTATTCTGTACTGCTGTCAGTCTTTGAATACACGGACTCAGATCAGCAAAGAGTTCCCACTGTCCCCAAACTTTGCGCTTCATCACTGGTAGAAGCAGATGAAGGACGTCATGAGCCATAGGCATAATACAGCTTCTCCAGATATGAAAATGGAGTTAAAAAATCATAATTTAAAAAAAAAAAAAAACATAATAAAACACAGGTCCCAAGTCTAGTTCTTCTTCCAGTATAGTTTTTAAAGGCAATAAAGGCATTCAGTATTCTTCCTGTTGCAACTCAAAAGAAATTATAGTTTACAACACAGGCCACATGTAAAATAATGCTAAATTAGAACAGAGGAGCACCTAATATGATGTAATTTGGCACTTAAGTACCTGCTGAACTCTAACTTCAGAACTGAGAGATTTTTTGCACTGCATAAAGGATAAGGTATTCCTATATTTAGGGAAATTAATAATTAGCTGCACGCTCAGTAAATTGCAACTGTATCCCTGGCCTTCCTTGTTGCTGGATGCTTAGTTAGCAGCCATTTAGGGATGATTGACTGAAAACCAGATCATCGCTATGTTCAGCCCATGGTAGCTCAGACTGCCTGGCATTTCTCAGCTGCTGTGCACTGAGGTATGCTTTTTAAAAAAAAAAAAAAAAAAACTAATATACCAACTCAGGTTCCTTGTAATCATGCTCTGCATTTCCCCATTTTTAATTCTAGCAATTAAAATTATTGCTTAAAGGTTCACAGCCTGTAAATCCCAAGCTCCCCCATATGTCAGGTTGTGGTTCAGTTCTGAGAGAGGCAATTCCTCCGGAAAGCCCAGTCTGACACAATCAAATGCATCTTGTCAAAGTCCGGCTAATCACAGCCCCGCACTTAATCACATCAGCTCTTTCAGTTAAACCCAGACAGCATCACGTTGGGGGATTCTTGCAAAGTTCAATACAGCCTAGTGTTCAGGTGACCCAGATCACAGCTGGTTCTCCCACTTGATGCTGCTTTCTACAAATATTCATCACTCATTAAAGCCGGTGTCACAAGTTGAAGCATGAAAGTTTCTGAGAACTCGGGCACATCCTGCAAGATGCCTGGCTAGAGATCGACGGCTCGGCTTAAAACTTCCATTTGCAGTGTGAGAACAGCTCGAGGAGCACCGCTGCACTATAAAGTCAGATCAGGGGATGCACTTATTTTCTGATACTCCATCTCTCTGCTCTTTGGAGATACAAATGAGCGGAAGAGATTTTTAATTAAAAATTTAAACCAGGTGGAATGTGGTGGTTGTGAGAATAAGGTTGCTCAGAAAGTAAACAGAGGAGATGAGAAACCTCTCTGTGGGAAAGCCTGCGTCCTGCGGGGAGGTGTAAGCAATAGCACACCATTCCGCTGTTCTATTTACAGAGCATATGGCTACTTTTGAAAGGCAACGGAGGATCTCTGCAGACCCTCGGCAGGAGTCTCTTGAGGCGACCAGAGGTGTTCTGCAGCTCGGAGAACTGTGTGAGAGCAATCACCACTGAGCCCAGCAGCAGTCAGCCTGTGCTCCTTGGGGCTAGGACCTGCCAGGGGAAGATGCTGCAGCCTCCGGCCCCGACTGCCAAGCATCAGCACCAGCCCGTTTACCAGTCCTACAAATCCCTGTACTTAAGTAAGTGTGGGTTTTGCTGGCTTTAGCAATTAATAGCACTCTAAGTCCCGCTAAACAATCAGCAAAAGGCACCACAGGCAAGCACTAAGATGCTCTCATTAAAAACTTCCTACAATTTTAATATTTAATGGAGAAAATACTTTCAAAATATCCAGCTATTTTCAATTTATTCTAACCTTCAAAGCTCACATGCCTTCAAAGAGAATTTCCACTTCTTCTGAGGATTATCATTTAAACCTATTATTATTAAATAATACTAAATCAGCTCATTTTCAAAGAAAATAATTAAAGTGACACTAGGTTTAAGAAGAAGAGGAGGAGTGATCTGATCTTTTAATTAAACGATTAACACTAGTCAGCAACAACACAAAGAAATGACAAAGAAAAAGTGACCTTTCTATGTCTTCACTAAGGATGGAACCAGGACACCGTTGGTCTTATCAAATGGTAAGTTATAGAATCACTCACCTCAAAGATCATTCATAACAGAAAGCTTCCAAATTCTGCAATACTAAGACACATAGAGCATATATATGGAATACATACTCTGCTCAGTGCACAGAAAAAGAACAGTTCTTAAAAGTGACCAAGAGGAAAAAGGTCGTTCTGTCATATTTTGCTAATATTTGTCATAAAATCTATTAAATTTATTCCTCTGAAACAGATGGACTCTGCGCCAGTGACTCTCTGTCAAAGCCATTATGGAAGTAAGTGACCAAAGTGTTTAGTTATATATTGGATTACTCAGTGAAGAAACGAATACTTAACTCTGGAAGCAGAAGACAGATTGTAGGGCTTTCTTGCCTAGTTGTAACTCCACAGTTGTAAAGACAGAAATAAATTTAAGATGGGCACGGAGAGTCAGCACATGAAAGCTAGCTTAGACAAAGGAAGTAAAATGTCTTTCTTTTTTTAAGGAAAAAAAAAAAAGGAAGGAAAAAAATTTTAACTTCCTATATTTAGAAATAGATCTCTTTCAGATTGAATCAATTGCACCTAGAGCAATGGTTTAAGATCTTCACATCAGCTTAACCCAAGGAATTTACAGGTTCTGCGTGTTTACACCCTGAATGAAGCAGAGTTCAAAGAAAATTGAAACTTACAGATTTTTCCTGGCTTTGGGGGTTATTCCTTAAATAAACAATGTAAGTGTCAAGCACACAACGACACTCAAGTATCTGCACTCGCTATATAGTACATAGTTTGAAATGTATACTACCAAATATATAGGCTTCTTATACAATTTGCTTGTAAACCAAGTAGGTGGCGAGAGTATAGCACATGGTGAGCTGCCTTTTTGTACAGATCTCTGATTGTGTTGTACTTTAGGTAGCACATCTGATCTAATATCTGGAATTTAGTTTTACACATTTTTCTATGACTGAAAAATTCTAAGGCTGTAAATTCTGGCGGTATTTTTTGGACATGCACACAGTGCTAAAAGAAGCCTAAAATGTACTCCTATTTTCTTTGATCATACCCAACCCTGTTACTAAGTTCAAGGGCAATATCAGTTCAATACTTGAGATACCTTCTCCCAAGAGTCTCTGCCCAGCACTAAAAGAGAATAGAACTCAATGATACTGAAACTTTCTCATCGCTTTTTATTAATATCCAAGTCATTAAAATCCATGGCCTTGTTATGGATCCAATGGAACTTTTTAAAATCCATTTTAGTGTCAGCTTGTAGCTGTATACAGTTGGTACTCGTATGCTTATTTTGATAACCTATTTTTACATCCTTTATCACATAAGTGGTGTATACTTTCCTGAGGATGATCACCAGTAATTTAACTACAGTAAGCAATATGCACATCTGTATTTTCATCGTAGCTCATAGACCATATTTCACGTTTTGTTTGCCTTTTTTTTTTCCTGCCACCACAGAAATAACTTCTCCTTCATTAGAATAATTTCAAATGTAGGAAAACATATACAGGAAAAAAAAAATCATTTTTTTCATTTAAACCACAGTCTTAGAAATCTGCAGCATATACTCAGTTGTATGTCTTCACAATAAAATCCATCTGAACACAGAAGTGAGATGAGCTGTACAGCACTTTCATATCAGAAGAAATCAGTGAAAACTCTACTTAGCCAGCTTTGCTGCATCTGACTTCCAGTTTGATTTCTACTGCACAAACATACTACAACCCTACATTATTACAACATTTTAACTAGCATAATGTCCAGTTCATTGACTTTTTTTTTTTTACTTTTGTAGTTATTCCCATCTAGAGACAAAATGGGCTCAAAAATATAAAACATATACCTAACAATGCTAAAAGCCTGGGGGATTCTCCTAAGAGTCAGACACTGGAGCACAAGACACATGATACATGTCTGTGTAAGTGAGCTCACATTCAGACATTTTGTTCCTCAACTGTTTAACTGTTAAAACAGTTTAAAAAAAAATCTATAGCTCTTTGCTGTCTTAAGTCTAATTTCCAGTATGTTGCTTTGAGAGCTTGACCCAGATGACAGCTGCTTGCTAGTGCCAACAAGTTATTGGCTTTTCTGGGGATTTTTTTGACCTCTGCAATGTTAATGCATGAAAAAGAAAGAAAATAAACTTACCTCTCCATTTCTAACTTATCAGGTTTTTGTTATCTAACCCTGAAGTGAAAGAAATTATATGCACTTTCCCACATTTCTTTCTCATCTTTGCAAATCCCAATGGCTCCACAGTCTCAAATGTGAGATAATCTGTAGATCAATGAGGGCGGATGTAAAACTCTTGCTAAGCCATGTTTTCCCAGCTGGGGGTAAATTCACTTGCCTGTATGTAAAATTTCCTAATTAGAAATGTCAAGTCTCTGTTAAAAGCTTCCAGAAATTGATGCTGAGCTCTACAAAAATTTAACTCTTCCATAGCTGGGTCATATCTGACTAGATAGGAGAAACTTTCCCATATTGGTTATAATTAGGGTTATATAAGTGGAAAAATCAAACCCTCTCCAATATGACAAACCTATAACATAAAATGCACCCTCTTTGCCTTGCAGGGTTAGATTTTGAACAGCTGCTGGCATAGGGCCTCTTGCTTATAGTAAACCTTGACAGAGCCTAAGTCAATATCAATACCTAAACTGCCTGCCCTTCAAATTTGACTAGATTTGAGTTTCTGCAGACCTGCCATAAAAACACCCCCTTTACACCCCTCTTGGGATGTGTCCTGGGAGGATCCAAGCTCTTGTACTCACTCAGGCTGTGGATTTCTATGGAGGACAGTTGCTTAAGTCCCAGAGACTCACCAGAGCCCGAATCTGGTTTGAACAGAGCAATTATGGAAAACCTGGAGAGATTAACAGGCGAGAGCCAGGCTTGGGGACATCCTGCAGCAACCCATCATCCTTCACTGAAAGCTTCATTCTTCCTGAGAAGGAGGCATCAAAGTTGGGAAATAAAGCAAGCTGTCAACTGGAAATAAGTCAAAAACACAAACTGGGAACACGGTAACTGCCAAACCCCATCACAGATCGGTTCCTAGTGCTCCTCAGTGAGCCACTAAGGCTCAAAACCCATGGAAGTATCCAAGAACTGAGAGGCTGAGCCCAGCGTGGATTCTCTCATCTAGGCTGAGACATGTCGTCAGGATGGCATTGTGCACAACAAGAACACATCAAGTTTCATTCCCCAGATTAACAATCTGAAGTATTGAAGCAAGATATTCAGCTCTGCTCCTGGGCAGCCCACCACAACCTACCCCCACCCTTCACCATCTCCCCTTCCTCCAGCAGCCAACAGGGACTGTCAGGCTCCATGGTTCCACAAAAAGCAAACCAGAGAAGGTAGAGAGACCAGGTCTGGGACCTGCAAG